>NW_023416390.1:92154898-92277269 GCF_014108235.1 Myotis myotis | reverse complement strand
TCAGCCCCTGGAGAAAGGGAACAGCTGCCTCCAGGTTGGGCACCACTGTCCCTCCCACCTTAGCAGCACCAGCTCCCTGTTCAGTGGGAGCCTTTTGAACAGGAGAGTAAGTATTCAAGGTGATTTCTTCCTTAGAGCAGAGCTAAGCCCAGGCTGGAGACATGCTGTTCCCTTCCTCAAGGGGGCGAGGAGGAAATCTGCATGTACAGACTATAAATGGGAGAGTGAGATAACAGGCGTTTCCTAATCCAGGGCTCACACTGCAGGGGAGGTAAGTGTTAGGTTTGGTCCAGCAATTGAGTTGATACCCGTCCCTCAGGAACTGGCTTTTCAGGGCCCTTCACTGTGGACATTCCTTTGCTGAGACCACATTTCACTTGCAGTGACCACATTCCATTCCCTCCCTCCAGGTCTGCATAAAGAAGTCTCCACCCAGGGAGAAGCCCACAAAAGTCCTTAAAAAGCCGCTGACTCCCCTCACTGGGTGCTGGAGCCATCCAGGCTCAGCCACCTGGTGTGCGGATGATGGAATAAATTTGTAATCCCTCACCACTCTGGCCTCATGCATTACTCCTTCTGTGACCTAACAGTAAGGGCAGTGAGGGCAGCAATGCAGACACCATCCTGAGGGCCGGGTGGGTGTGCGGGAGGCCCTTCGGGTGGTGATGGGAGACCCTGCCAGCATGGGGCAGGAGGTGCTGGCCGGGGCAGAGGATCTTTCCTGGGAGGATGGACAAGGACACTAACCCCCACTGAGACTCAGGAAGGAAGTGGCCCTGATGTCACGGAGGGAAACACACGCACGAAAGCTCGTGTAAACATTTGGGGCCAAGACAAACGTGGAGCAGAAAGGTGATGTTGACAGTGTGATTATATATAAAATCTGCAGTACAATTATATATAAAATGGTTGTTAACTTTTACAACGCCTGCACATAGTTACGTAATGTCAAAGCTTACACTTCGCAGATCTTTATATCAACTGTTATATGGGCAGAGAAAATCACCCTTCTTCCTGGAGCTCATTGTGAAATACAGAGGCCGCAGTCACAACTGTCCTGCAAACGCAGAGACCACGGTCTGTCTGGGCGTGAAGGCGAGTGTGCTATGCATGCGGCACAGTAACTGCTGGGCTGGAGGCCAAGCAGCCATGCGGGCTGCCTCTAGCACAGCGGTTCTCAGCCTGTGGGTCGCGACCCATTCGGGGGCCGAACGACCCTTTCACAGGGCTCACCTAAGACCATCCTGCATATCAGATATTTACATTACAATTCATAACAGTAGCAACATTACAGTTATGAAGTAGCAAAGGAAATAATTTTATGGTTGGGTCACAACATGAGGAGCTGTATTTAAAGGGCCAGAAGGTTGAGAACCACTGCGTCTAGCAGGAGGAGGACAGAATGCGCTGCGCCCAGCACTGCGCTCTGCCCCGGTCTGGCCCTCCTGTGTACGCAGAGCTCGGGAGGTATGTCTCAGCGCTGTGGCTGATGCAGTGGTGTGAGCACCTCCACCATGACATGCTTCCTCGGCACACCAGGAAGTAGCAATAATAGCCTGAAGGAACTCCTAGAGCCACGTGCACAGTACCCCAGCCTTTCAGCCATTGGTCGCCTGTAGCAACGTGTCTCCCTCTGATTGGTCCCCTCATGCTATATATACCCCTGTAGTTCCACAATAAAACGGATCTGTGTCATTGAACCCGGTCTCCGGAGTCGTGCATGCAGACGCCCTAGCGGGTTGGGGCTCCGTCGTCCTCACCCCTGAGGGACCCCCTGCTTCACTTGTGGAGGAGAAACATGGGCTGAGCGCTTCCCGCAGCGGGTCCGCACGAAGCCTGGCCCAGACAGAGGGGCCGCTATAGTCCAGACCCACCTCTGGCCGGTCAGGCGATCTTTAAGCAAATCCAGCATTCACTTCACATCTTCATCCAAAACAGATCTGAGTGCCTGTGTAAGACAAAACCCAAAGCCCCATTAAAGCGTTTGAAGTATGCATTGGCATAAAGGCTGCCCACTCAGCAGTCCCCTGAGAGAGTGGGCTCAGTGGAGGATGAACTGTCACAGCCACGCAGACCCTCGGTAGCAGCGATGCTGAGGGCCCTGCAGGGCGCAGCCTCGCTCTGTGGCCTCCTCACTGCCAGCTGCAGGATCAGCCTGGGACTCCATCTCACCCTCGGGAACAAGAAGGGCCGCACCCATCCAGGGGTCCTGGTGAGGATTCGGGCCCAGGCCTGGCACAGGGATGCTGTGCAGGAGACGCGCGGCCAGCTTCCTCCTCGCCCTCCTCCCCCGTCGGAGTTCCTCCAGGAGTTGCGCCAGGAAGCAGCCCTGAGCTGCCTGCCCTGAACATGAGCCAGGAGTGTTAGGAGGGGGAATGAGACCAGATGCGAAGACGCTATGAATGTCCCGTGGATCACACGTGTTCTCTGGGTGTTTCTGTGAGAGGCACCCTCCAGGTGCAGGTAAATGTTTTATGTGAATGTAACAGCCGGCGCCTACCTCCCTGGTGCTGGCTCTGCCCTGCTCTTTCCCCCGGGGCCACCCAGAGGGTAACCACGCACCTCTTCCTGACCAGGCTGGGAGCAGGGGCGTCACCTGCCCGCTCTGCACCCGAGCTTTCCCTCCACTGGCAGCGTAATTGTAGAATCAGGGCCTGACTTTGCTGAGGCCACTCATTCGCAGGCTGCGCACACACCAGCTGACTTCCTCTCATAACGGCAGCAGGTGGCACACGACAGCCGTTTCACAGCTGAGGAATTGGAGCAAAGACCTGTGTGTCTCTTTCTTGCAGCAGTTTCCCCAGCGGTAGGTGACGGAGCCCAGCGGGCCCTGAGGGAGAGGTGCTGCTTCGTTCATTTTGCAAACCCAGAGGACACGCATCCAGCCAGCCATGGGCGCCGAGAAGCAGGAGCAGGCCCAGCAGGAGAGCTGAGGGGCACGTCCATAGACAAGCCCAGGGGGCATGCACATGGCAGCAAGAGGCACAGAGGGCCACGCCGGCCTGGACAAGGCAGCTGAGAGCCAAACCTTGCTTTTCAGTCACTTCTGTGATTCTGTCTCAGCCACTGGGCTTGGGGACCTGGGCTCTGGCCGACTCACTGTCAGGCAGCTCCCCCTAGTGGTTGACGTCAGGGTCTCAGGCAGCATTCAAACCCAGCCCCAGTCACTCCTCACAGAGGGGCTGCACTGGGGGAGGAGGGTTTGCCTCAGGCCTGCACTCTGGCCTCCAGTCCAGAGAAGACTTGAGCCTCGCAGGGGTTCCTGGAACTTCCCGGGGCTAAGAAAGCAATGTGTCATTTTTCTTAAACCCTTAAGAGTCAACAACTAGTTTGCGTTGGTGCCTGAAAGAAAGGGCACCAGGTTTCATTACAAGTGTGCTGTTGCAGGCCCCTTGGTTCTGAGGCAGCCTCAAGCCAGCAGCACCAGCCTCAGCGGGCACGTTCTCACCCTCTGGGCCTCCTGACTCCACGCTCCGGAGCCCGCGGCCCACGACCTGCCACTGAACGAGTCCTCCAGGGCTCTCTGCACACTCAAGCCTGAGGCGGATCACAGAGACCACCAATCAATCACTTGACCGGGCCTGCCAAGTACGGCAGGCAAAGCCAAGACAGACTTCAGGGTAAAGGCTGCCGCCAGATGAGCCCAACCACAGCCAGCACATGAAGAAATAAATTCTCTTACACAGGAACCAGATGGATGCTGCTAACACAAACCTGCTCGCCACCCAGCAAGTTCCCTGGGAATATGCCCTGATGTGCTTTCCTGTCACTTCAGATTGTTCTGTCTGTTATTTCTAACAAAAACTCCGTTTTAGAGGATAAAATACCAGCAAAGAGCCTTGCAGGTAAAATAAGTCATTGTCCCATTTTATGCTCTTCACCTGCTCCACTGGCCTGTTGCCTCATACTTAGTGCAGATCACACTCACATACACGCACTCACGCACACACACAATCACACACACACACTCATGCACACACACTCACACACTCACACACATACACACACACTCAGGCATACTCACACTCACGCATACACACACTCACGCACACACACAATCACACACACACACACTCATGCACACACACTCATGCACACACACATTCATACACACACACGCATACACATTCATAGACACACTCACGCACCCACGCATACACACACACACACACTCACACACATACACTCACACACACACACTCACACACACACTCATCCACACACACACTCACACACATACACTCACACACACTCACACACACACACACACACTCACACACACACTCATCCACACACACACATACACTCACACACACACTCACCCACACACACTGGCAGACACACTGGCGCACACACACTTATTCACACCCACACCTCCACACACCTCTGGAACAGGCTCCCTCTCCCTCCCCAGAGGGTTAGCTTTTGGGGTAGCCCTGCTGGCTTCCGGGGCAGCCCTGTCTTCTCTTTCTTCGGACCGAGACACAGGACCGTGCCCTCCCTGGGCCATCACTGCTGGAATTAGCATGAAGATGTCGCTGCCTTCTCCCTGCTCACTGGGCTCATCATCCCCAGCCACGCTAAGGTCAGCCTGAAAGTCTCCCCAGCTCCTGGCCCTGCTGTTTCATAGAATACTGAATACTAGAAGAGAACAAATTACACAAATCACCAAGAGCGGTGAGCACTTGGGCTGCTGCCTTCTGCTTCTGGGTCTGAGAGAGGGCTTACTGGCCCCTCACCTTCCGGCCTCCAATTAAAGGAGACCCAGGCAGGCCTCTCCCTAATCACCCTACGCTCAGCTAAAGACAGCCCACTGCTTTCCCTGCCCTGCGCCAACAGTGTGCTGGGAGTCAGCCGCTGTGTCACGTCTGGTGCCTGTGACAGTGTTGTGAGAGACCTATTACTACTTCTGCTTCCTTAGCGGGTAAGGACACAGGCCCAAAAGGCGAAGGCTGTGCCCAGGCCAGGTCGCAGGAGCCGAACAGCTCCTTTGGGCCTCAGTGCGGCCTCTGTGCCTCTTCCTGCCTGAAGATGCAGGTCCAAGCCCGGTGACCCTCCTCTGGAGTTCACCTCTCAGGCAGCCCCCCTGAGTGACACCCAGGCCCAAGGCTCTGTGCCAGCAGAAGGCTCCTCTCGGGCACCTGGGGGCCATCGCTGCCCTGTGCACAGGCAGCCAAAGCCACGGGTCCTGACACGCTGGCCCTCAGATGATGGATTCTAACAAACAATGTTCCGTCACTGACTCTCCCTGTTTCTCCAGCTCCTCATCTGAGCAGAGACAGGAATGCCTTCCGACCACTTCATAGAACAGACATTAGCTCGAATAGAGAAGGTGTATACAAAAGGTTGAAAACATTATTCAACAGGCTAGTAAGTGGGAGGTTCCAAAGGAGATACATCAACACATAATTACACATCAAATTCCAAAATCAGGGCATAAGACAGGCCTCAATGTAACATTTCAACTGAGGTTCAGAAACAGAGACACTGTAGATGAAGATATAAAGGAAGCAAGAGTAACTATTACAAAATGTATTTTTTAATTAAATCTTTATTGTTCAGATTATTACATTTGTTCCTCTTTCTCCCTCCCCCCATAACTCCCCTCCTCCCAGTTCCCGCCCCACCCTCCGCCCTCACTCCCCACCCACTGTCCTTTTAGTCCAGTCTCTTCCCGCATCTCCCACACCCCTTTTCCCCCCAAGAATAGTCAGTCCATTCCCTTTCTATGTCCCTGATTCTATTATAATCACCAGTTCATTCTGTTCATCAGATTATTTATTCACTTGATTCTTAGATTCACTTGTTGATAGATGCATATTTGTTGTTCATAATTTGTATCTTTACCTTTTTCTTCCTGTTCCTCTTCTTAAAGGATACCTTTCAGCATTTCATATAATACTGGTTTGGTGGTGATGAACTCCCTTAGCTTTTCCTTAGTTTAGGACTATCTGTTCTTTCTTCTGCTCCCCTTTTCAATTACTTTCTGTCTTGTCTTCTAATTTCTTTCCTCCCTCCTTTATTCTAAACCATGGCCCTTACAATAGTCCTCTAATCCTTTAATATTCTTTTATTTATTTGAGATCTGCATCTACAGATTGTACTCCCACCCCTTTTTTCTGAATGTTTTTGGGTATGCTTTTAGGTTATATTGTTGTTTTGTTCTGTTTTCTCCTCATATTTTTTCTTTTTTTCTATCATTCTTGCTCTCTTTTCTCTTTCCTAATTCTCTTTTCTCTGGTGGTCACTTTTTTTGGGTTATAGGGGTCTAGTGTACATTTGTGCTCTGTTCTTCTGTGTCATACCTTGTCTTCTTGTATGTTGTGCTGTTCAGTCAGCACCTCCACAATGGCTGCCATAACATTGTAGGGAGCAAGTCACACAATCATACACTCTGAGAGGAGACTCCATCCACAATAATATTCAAGACCCAACTACATCAGGAGAACCTAAATATCTCAAGTAGGGGGCTTTCCCCAAACACCCAGCCCAGGAGACCTGAGAGATTGAATCCCTGGGTCCCACAAACATCTACAACATAAGACCAACCCCCAAAATCTGGGTGGCATAGCAGTTTGATCTAATACATAGAAACAAATACAAAGTAACAGCAAAATGGGGAGATTAGAAACAACCCCCAAGTGAAAAAAATAAAAGAAAAGGAATGACAAGAAAAGGAACTGAATAAAATGGAGGCAAGTAATTTGTCAGAGAAAGAATTCAGAGTAATGATTATAAGGCTTCTCAAACATCTGGATAGGAAATACAACTCAATGAGAATTATAAGGAGATGAATGAGAAATGCACCAGGAGTAAGAATAAAGAGGAAATGAAGAAAATAACATAACTGCAATAAAGAACACAATGGAATGTATCAACAGTAGACTAGAAGAAACTGAAGACTGAATCAGTGAGTTAGAAGACAGGGTAGCAAAAAACATCCAAACACACCAGCAACTGGAAAAAAATTAAAAAAGCAGCAGGAGAGAGGAGCGTCTAAGGGAGCTTTGGGGCAACATGAAACGAAACAACATCTGCATAATAGGGTTGCCAGAAGGAGAGGAAGCTGAGCAAGGAATAGAAAACCTGTTTTAAGAAATAATGACAGAAAAGTTTCCTGACTTAGGGAAGAAAATAATCACACAAATCCAAGAAGCAAAGAGATTCCCAATCAAGATGAACCCAAAAATACCCACACAAAGACACATTGTAATTAAATTGGCAGATGTTAAAGACAAAGAAAGAATCTTAAAGGCAGCAAGAGAGACAGAAACTTACCTACAAAGGATCTGCCATTAGACTATCAAATGATTTCTTAGTAGAACACATCAGCATTGAATGAAGTATACAAAGTAATGCAAAGCAAGGGACCGAACCCAGGAATACTCTACCAAGCCAGGCTATCATTCAAAATTGAAGTTGAAATTAGGAGCTTTGCAGGCAAAAAAAAAAAGGCTATGGGAGTTTATTACCACTAAACCAGCAATGCAAGAAATGCTAAAGGGACTGTTGTAAAAGAGAAGACATAGACAGGAAAGAAGGAGCACAGGCATAAAGAATAGAAATGGTGACAAGCCAATAATAACCTTATTGCTCCAATGGATTAAATGTTCCAATGAAAAGATGTAGGATAGCTTAAGGGGTGAGAAAACATGACTTATGTATATGCTGTCTACAAGAGACCCACCTCAGAACAAATGACTCACACAGACTGGAAGTGAAGGGATGGAAAAAAAATTTTCAGGCCAATGGCAATGAAAAAAACTGGGGTAACAATACTTACACCTGGAAAAACAGAGACCTGAAAGTGAAGGCCATAACGAGAGATAAGGAAGGCCACTTCATAATACTGAAGGGACAGATACCAGAGGCTATAACTCTGGTAAACATATATGCACCCAATACAGGAGCATCTAAATATATTTTTTTAAAAAATTCTGGAGGATATCAAGGGAGAGATCAACAGCAATACAATCATAATAGGGGACTTTAATACCCCATAGATATCACTGGATAAATCTTCTAGACAAAAAATCAACAAAGAAACAACAATCCTAAATGACACTCTAGAATAGATACTACTAATTGACATCTACAGAACATTCCATCTCAAAGCTATAGAACGTACATTCTTCTCAAGTGCACATGTCATAATGAGCAGTCAAACTCCTGGTCAAACAATTTCCATATTAGGCTTTTATTATATAGGATAGTGAATTCTCAGAAAGAAAAAATTAAAAAAAAATCCCATCTACCATTGCAACAAAACAATTAAGATACTTAGGAATAAACTTAACCGAGGAAATAAAAGACCTACACTTCAGGAAACTACAAGACATTGAAAAAAGAGATAGAGGAAAATGTAAACAAGTGGAAGAAAATGTCCATATTGCCCAAAGGATTCTACAGATTCAGTGCAATGCCTATTAAAATACCAATGGAATATTTCAAACACCTAGAACAAACAATCAAAATTTTATATGGAACCTGAATAGCTGCAGCAATATTGAGAAAGAAGAACAAAGTTAGAGGAATCACAGTACCAAATATTAAGCTATACTACAAAGCCACTGTGCTCAAAACAGCCTGGTATTGGCACAAGAACAGGCATATCAATAAACGGAAAACAAAAAAGAACCCAGAAATTGACCCAAGCCACTATGCTCAATTAATATTTGACAAAGGAGGCAAGAGCATACATTGGAGGAAAGACAGTCTTTTCAATAAATAGTGTTGGGAAAATTAGATAGGTACATGCAATAAAAGGAAACCAGATCACCAACTTATGCCATGCATAAGAATGAACTCAAAATGGATATAATACTTAAATGTAAGACATGAAAACATAAAAGTTCTAGAAAAAAACCATAGGCACCAACATCTCAGACATCTCTCATAGCAATATGTTTACAGATACATCTCCTAGGAAAATAGAAACTAAGGATAAAATGAATAAATGCGATTACATCAAATAAAAAGCTTCTGCACAGCATAAGAAACCGTCAACAAAACAACAACAAAGTTTCCTGCAAGGGAGAACATATTTTCCAATGTTATCTCCGATAAGGGGTTCACTTTATATATATATATCCCACTTTCAAAGGCTGTTGAATCGCGTTGTTTACCCATATCTTCAGAAAAAAATCACTTCTACTGTCGTGGTAAACAACCTGCTTCCTTGTTTATAATGGTCTGGCCCTCTAGCAACTTCAGCATGAAATTACAGCTAATTTGCCTACAAACGTCAGGTGGTCATGATAATCTGGCCACTCAGTGTATATAGGGAACTCATACATCTCAAAAAAAGGGAGATAGACAATTCAATCAAAAAATGGGCAAAGGACCTATACACTTTTTGAAAGAGGACATACAGATGATCAAGAGACATATGAAAACATACTCAAAGTCACTAATCATCTGAGAGATGCAAATCAAAATGACAATGAGATATCACCTCACACCTGTCAGATGGTTATCATCAACAAATCAACAAATGAGTGCTGGCGAGGATGTGGAGAAAAAGGAACCCTCATGCACTGCTGGTGGGAATGCAGACTGGTGCAGCCACTGTGGAAAACAGTATGGAGTTTCTTCAAAAAATTAAATATGGAACTCCCAATTGATCCAGTGATTCCACTTCTAGGAATACATCATCAGAAACCCAAAACACTCATCAGAAAGAATGTGTGCACCCCTATGTCCCTAGCAGCGCAATTTATAATGGTTAAGATGTGGAAACAGTCTAAAATGCCCATCAGCAGATGAGTGGATAAAAAAGCTGTGGGACAGCTACACAATGGAATACTACGCTGCTCTAAAAAAGAAAGACCTCTTACCATTTGCAAGAGCATGGATGGACCTGGAGAGCATGATGCTGAGCGACATAAGCCAGTCAAGAAAGATAAGTATGCTGAGTGCTCGGTGTCCTACCCCTAATGGGGGCTCCCTGCCAGTCTACAGTGGAAAAGGAAGGGCATTTAAATGCCTTTTAGCAGAAAGGCACTTTTCCTGACTGGTGTCTGAACTGCAAAGAAACAGCCAATTGCACAGAAACAAGACTTACCTGAGGAGGGCCTGGGAGTGACCCTCCACACCCACATCTGTGCTCCAAGAAGGAGCCACGGCTCCCTGCCAGGTAGCCAGGTGGTCACAGCAGCCCTGAGCACCACATTGATGTGCGCTCAGCTGGCCCAGGCAGACCCTCCAGCAGACTCCTCCCTCCAGCACTTAGCAGGCAGCCCCGCCAGCACACCCTGCGAGAATGTGAAGCGCAGGCCTCTGTTTGACACATTGCACAGGACGAGGGAGAGAACAATAAAAGGTCTTATGTTACGCTTAAGCACTGAGTTTGGTGCTTGCTTTTTACTGCATCACAGCCTCGCTAAGCACATTCTCCAGGTGCCATTCCGTGTTTACTGTCACTGAGCTGCGTGGACACCTGTAACACCAGCCGCCACAGGCGCTGACCACGGTCATTACGCTTTGGCAGATGTCGCAGATGCTCAGATGTTATGCGCAGATGAAAACAATGAGGTCAGAGAGTAAGCTGTATCCTTTTTGTTCTCAAATCAGAGCTGACATTTATCAAGCATTAACTTGCTGCTAAGTATATTGAGAACCTGATTCCTAGTTACACAACATTCCTGCAATAAAAATAGGCATGGAAATCCCCATTTCACTTACTAGGAAACTGGTTCATCCTGGTTCATACAGACTAGTCTAAGTCACACGCGAAAACTGGGCTGTAAGTCTAGGCACCTCTGGCTCAAAGTGGCAAAGGTCTCCACTGTGACACGAGCCTGCCCACTCAGGTCTCTGAATCAGTGGTTGGTGGGTAGGCAGAGAGATAACAGAGATGACAGATAGGATGTTACATTAGCCGTGGCCCTTCCCATCAGCAGTGGACCCCAATTTAAAAATCACACAGCTGGTAAATGTGCAGAAAAAGACACATTATCCAGAAAGCAAGAGATTAAAATCAAGCCCATTGAGAGGCACCGCACAGCTGTGGCCTTGAGGGAAGGCTTGGCCTTTAAAACCCAGGCTTGCCCCGACCTGGTGGCTCAGTGGTTGAGTGTCATCCGTGCACCAAGAGGTCACTGGTTTGATTCCCCATCAGGGCACATGCCCGGGTTGAGGGCTCAATTCCCGTTAGGGGGTGTGCAGGAGGCAGCCAATTGATGTTTCTCCCTCATCGGTGCTTCTAGCTCTGTCTCCCTCTCCTGCTTCTCTCTCTAAAATCAATAAAAATATATTTAAAAAACAACAACAGGCTTCCTTCCACCCCTGATCTATGTGACTTTGATGAGTGCCTGTACCTGGCTGTCCCTCTTTCCATAGCTGTAAGATGGCAGTAAAAGACACAACAGTGCCAGCTTCCTGGGTTTCTGTGAGGATGCAGTGAGTTGCTGCAGGTCCTGGCACAGACTAGGGTCAGCACTCAGTGAGCTCCCCATCAGGTTCCCTCCATCCAGCTCCAGCATGCTGCGGGGAGCAGTGGTGTCCTCTGCCCATGGGTCCTGGGGGCAGGCAGACCCTCCCCCCAAACCCTGCCCTGGAATCCCCAGAGCCCCTCCCTACCACCCTGCCCTGGGCTCCCCAGAGTCCCTCCCCCCCACTCTGCCCTAGGCTCCTCAGAGGCCCTCTTCCCCCTCACATACACAACCTGCCTTAGGCTCCCCAGAGTCCCTCCCCCGCACCCTGCCCTGGGCTCCCCAGAGCCCTTCTCCAATGGGGGAAGGATGAAGGCTGAGGACACCCTCCTCACAAACTTAAGCTGCTCTGAACATGAAGTGATTCTGCTCCCAAACCACCAGGTGGTGTTCAGATCCAGCTCAGCTCTTGGGCCATTCTGCCTCTTCAGGGAGGGTGGGAGGCAGGAGTGCCTGGGAGTGCCCCTGCAGGCCCTGAGCCCCAAGGGCCTGTGGCCCCCAAACCTGCTGTGTAGAAGCCGAGTGCAGGGCCCCCACGCTCCCTATTTAGCTTCACACCAGTGTTACTCCAGGCTCCTGTCTCAAAACCACCTCTTTCCCTTGATTTTATGAGATTCACAGCAGAGGAAACCTTCACTGTAACAGTGTAATGGTGACACTTCTCATTTACCATCTCAGCACAGCCCTGGAGTGTGTTGCAGATGCTGAAGCTCCTGCTGGAAAACCCCACAACCTGGTTGAGACCCGGGCAGGGCTCACAGAGTAGCAGCCATGTCCACACTTACAGAGAAGAAAGGAGGCGTGTACACATGCAGACCCTTGAAGGCTACATGACTCCCTCAGGCCGATCAGTAGTGCTAGTGAGCAGGACAGGCATCAAAGTTCAGTGGCACAGGGTCCAGTAACCACAGGAACTTCAGTGCCAGGCTCTCCAGCTGTAGGATCCAGAGGCCCTAGGACCCAGGAGTGCAGGAAACTGTTCTCTGTAGTATAGGGATTTCCACCTGGTAGGACTCATTTGTGGGATGTATGAATGAATGAACAAAAGAATGAATGAATGAATGAATGAATGAATGAATGAATGTGTGAATGAATGAATTGGTGTGTGAATGAATGAATTGGTGTGTGAATGAATGAATGAGTGAATGTGTGAATGAATGAGTGAATGTGTGAATGAATGAATGGGTGTATGAATAATGAATGAGTGAATGCACCTTCAGACAGGGGAGTCACCTATCTGAGAGAAAGTGGTAAGGGTGTAACAAACATGGTCATCGCTTCACTTTGCATAGCCCACAAAAAAGAACTAATTCAGGTCCCTTTAAAATGACAAAAAGACCATTCCCTGGTGCTAATGTGGTACTTTCATAATTTAATATGCACATTGGTTCCTTTAAACATGATCAGGAGACACTCCTCAGCCTTTCAGTCCACAGCCCCTTCAGAAAACAGCATTGGAAGAGTGGTCTCCAATTCACATGGGCGGGCCATGCCATCCTCTCCACCAACAACATCCTGGCCTGGCCTGTATAACAAGGCAGATGGCAGGCATCACACTTCAGAAAGGCATTGGTGGAGGCTCATGTGAGCTCTCCCGCCAGCCCTGCTGGCTTCAGGGGTTCTGGCTGCCTTTTTAACAACACTTCAGTACCAGCCTCACAGGTTCCACTGGCCGTGGATTGTTTGTTTGTTTGTTTTTCAAAAGCTGATTCTACATGTGCAATTAGAGTTGAGCTATTCTCCTTCAAAAACAAAACCTGAAGACTTTAGTTGAAAGTCTCTATAGAAACTACCATATCTAAAGTGATTCCCCCTGGACTGGAAACGTCTTTTGAGAATGTTTATTATGTATACAGTTTTTTATCCTAGATACACAGCCTTCCAGGATAGCGTCTCATAACAAAAACTCTATCACCCATCAAGTTGTTGCTGTGATTTCCAGAAATCCCCAAATTCAATGTGACACACTGAATCCCAGCTCTGAAGTCACATGCTGCTTACTACCAGTCACCTAGGCAAGTCCTCCATTTACTCATCTATAAAACGGAGGCAAAAATATAAAGCACCCAGTGTTATACTTAACAGAATTAACTTTAAACAAATGTAAAAAGAGCACAGTACCTGGCACATACAATCGATACATATATATTTTTTAAATGTATATTTTTATTGATTTCAGAGAGGAAGGGAAAGGGAGAGAGAGACAGAAACATCAATGATGAGAGAGAATCATTGATCAGCTGCCTCCTGAACGTCCCACACTGCTGATAGAGCCTTAAACCTGGGTAAGTGCCCTGACCTGGAATTGAACTGTGACCTCCTAGTTCGTAGGTTGATGCTCAACCACTGAACCACACCGGCTGGGCTACAATCAATATATTTGATGGATAAATGCAGTTGACTTCCCCTTTTGCTTTGGTAGTTATTCATTTGTTAAATATAAAGTATATGAGTTCGGAGCCCAGCACAAAGCACTCATAAATGTTCATTGGTTTCTAATATGTATTTCCCTGTCAAAGGCAGGATTGTTTCCTTTGGGGTCTCCTCTAAGTCTTCCAAACAAATACAGTGGGGCCTTGACTTACGAGTTTAATTTGTTCCAAGACCTAGCTCGTTAAGGAGCTCGTTAACTCAAATTACTCTGTTAACTCAATGCAAAAAATCAGCCGAGAGACAGCTGGTTTCGCAAAAAACTCGGTAGTTGGGACACTCGTAAGTCAAGGCCCCACTGTAATAAAAATTGCCATGGTACCTACAGCCTCCTGCCCCTGGAGCCATATCCCTCCACCATCAAACTGAACAGACTGGCCACTCTTGGAAACTCACTGCCTTTCCAGAAGCAGGCATGGGTCAACAGTGCTGAGGAGCGGCAGCCTCGCATGGCCTGCCCCGGTCCAAAGAGCAGCAGCTGTGTGAGACCCCCCCACCCCCCAATCCGAGGAGTAGCAGCCGCATTCAGCCCACACCCATCTGAGGAGCAGCAGCTGTGCAAGTGGCCTGCCCCAGGCCCCCAACTGAGGAGTAGCAGCCCCATGCAGCCCACACCCATCCAAGGAGCAGCAGCCATGCAAGGGCCAGCACCCGTCCCAGGAGCAACAGCCTCGCGAGCAGCAACCATGTGAGCAGCCCACCCCCATCCGAGAAGCAGCAACCACATACAGCCCGTAGCCGTCCAAAGAGCAGCAGCTATGCGAGCAACCCAACCCCATCCTAGAGGCAGCAGCTGTGCGAGCAGCCCACTCCCATATGAGGAGCAGCAGCCCTGTAATCAACCTGCCCCCATCCCAGGAGCGGCAGATGCATGAGAAGCCTCCCCCCACCAATCAGAGGAGCCACCACTGCTGCGAACATCGCCCCCAAAAGAGCCGCTGCCAATTGAGGAGCAGCCACTACCGTGACCATCCTAGGAGCAGCCGCTGACCGAGGAGCCACTGCCACACAAGGAGCAGCCCCTGCAAGACTCGACACCTAGATACTTTGGTGAGAGCAAACATGGGTAGACAAAGAAACCCCCAAAGGAAAAAACAAAAAAAAAAAAGAGGATCACCAGAAAAGCAGCTCTGTGAAACAGAAGCATGTGATTTGTCAGAAAACGAATTCAGAATAAGGGTCATAAACTGGATGAATGAAAAAAATCAACAACTTATGTAAGAATCAAGAAAAAATAAAGAGTGATATAGCTGCAATAAAAAACACCATGGAAAGTTTCAGCAGTAGACTAGGAGAAGCAGAGGACTGAATTAGAAGACAGGGAAGCAAAAAACACTCAAAATGAACTACAGTTGGAGAAAAAAATCAAAAGACAGAAGGCGAACCTACGGGAGCTTTGGGAAAACATGAAACAAAGCAACATACAAATAATAGGGGTGCCAGAATAACAGGTAGAGGAACAAGGGTTAGGAAATCTATTTGAAGAAATAATATCAGAAAACTTCCCTGATGGGGGAAGAAAAAATCACACAAGCACAGAGAGTCCCAAACAAGATAAACCCAAAAGATCCACACCAAGACACGTCATAATTACAATGGCAAATGTTCAGAACAAAGAGAGAATCGTAAAGGCTGCAACAGAGAGACAGAAAGTTACATACAAGGGATCTCCCATTAGATTATCAAATGTTTTCTCAACAGAAGCACAACAGGCCAGAAAAGAATGGAAGGAAATTTACAAAGTAATGCAAAGCAAGGGACTGAATCCAAGAATACTCTATCCAGCAAGGCTATCATTCAAAATTGAAGGGGAAATAAGAAGCTTCACAGACAAAAAAAGGCTAAGGGAGTTTATCACCACCAAGCCAGCAATGCAAGGAATGTTAAAGGGACTGGTGTAAAAAGAAGAAATAAAAAGATAAGAAAGAATACAGGCACAAAAAATAAAAATGGCTTCAAACAAGTAGCAATAATAACTTTAAACGTAAATGGACTAAATGCTCCAATCAAAAGACACCAAGTCGCTGAATGGATAAAAAACAAAAACATGACCCATATATATGCTCTCTCTGACAGACCCACCTCAGAAGAAGGGACTCACACAGACTGAAAGTGAAGTGATGGAAAAATATCTTTCAGGCAAATGGACATGAAAACAAAGCTGGGGTAGCAATACTTATATTTGACAAAACAGACCTCAAAGGGAAGTCCATAAAAGAGATAAGGAAGGCCACTTCATAATACTAAAGGGATCAATACAACAAGAGGATATAACTCTGATAAACATATATGCACCCAATTCAGGAGCACCCAAATACATAAAAAAAACACAAAAAACAAAAAACAAACAAACAAAAAAAAAAAACAACTCCTGGAATATATCAAGGGAGAGATTGACAACAATACAATCATAGTAGGAGACTTTAATGCACCACTGACATCACTGGATAAATCCCGTAGACAAAAAAATTAGCAAAGAAGCAGCAATCCAAAATGACTCACTATATCACTTGGACTTAATTGAAATCTTCAGAACATTTCACCCCAAAGCTCCCAAATATACGTTCTTCTCAAGTGCACATGGGACATTTTCAAAGATAAACCACATACATTAGGTCCTCAGGTTACGTCAGAGATCCATTCCTACAGCGTGCTGTAACACAATTTTCGCCATAAGTCGGAACCCACCTACATAAGCACCTACATCACTCACATGGAGCACATACACAGCAGTAATGAAGTAAAACAGTAAAAAAAAAATTTAAAAGAAGGATAACAATTCCTGACCTTTACTTGTGGTAAATAAATAATAAAAAACATAAAGCACATATGTACATACATCAAAATGATAGAAAAATATTTTATTTATAAATAAATGGGAGATGGCAACATAACCACGAAATGACATATGTCGAGTCTGATGTAACCCGAGGACTGCCTTTATTGGGTCACAAGCAAAGTCTCTTCAAATTCAAGAAGATTGAAATCATATCTAGCATCTTCTCAGACCACAATAGCATAATACCTATATTAGAAATCAACTATAATACAAACAATAAAAAAAATTCAAACACTTGGAAGCTGAATAGCATGCTATTAAACAATGATTGTGTTACCAAAGAGAAAAAAGAAGAAATTTAGAACATTCAGGAAATGTATGACAATGAAAACAAAACAATCCAAAATCTATGGGACACAATGAAAGCAGTCCCAAGAGGGAAGTTTATAGCTCTACAGGCCTACCTCAACAAACAAGAAAAAATGGTAGTAAATCGTCTAACTCTACAACTTAAATACTTAGAGCAAAAAGAACAGCCTAGAGTGAGCAGAAGGAAGGAAATAATAAAGATCAGAGCATAAATAAATGACATAGAGACCAAAAAACAATACAAAAGATCAATGAAACCAAGAGCTGGTTCTTTGAAAGAATAAACAAGATTGATGAACTTCTAGCCAGGCTCACCAAGAAGCAAAGGGAGAGGACCCAAATAAAAAAAAAAAAAAACAGAGATGAAAGAGGTGAAGTAAAAACAGACCCCACAGAAATACAAAGGATTATTAAAAAATACTATGAACAACTCTATTCAAACAAACTAGACAACCTGGAGGAATAGACATATTCCTAGAATAATACAACATTCCCAAACTCAATCAGGAAGAATCTAAAAATCTCAAGTATGATAACTATGTAAGAAATTGAAGCAGTCATCAAAAAGCTTCCAACAAATCAAAGCCCAGGACCAGATGTCTTCACAGGGGAGTTTTTACTAAACATTCAAGGAAGAACTAAAACTTATTCTCCTCAGACTATTCCAAAAAATTCAAGAGGTAGGAACACTTTCAAGCTCTTTCTATGAAGCCAGCATTACCCTAACACTGTGGTCGGCAAACCGCAGCTCGCGAGGCACATGTGTCTCTTTGGCCCCGTGAGTGTGGCCCTTCCACAAAATACCACGTGTGGATGCGCATGTACAGTGAGAAGTTGACTTAAAACTTAGTTTATTAAGTTTGCCTTGGCTGGTTTTACTCAGTGGATAAAGTGTGGGCCTGCAGACTGAGGGGTCCCAGGTTCAATTCCGTTCAAGGACATGTACCTTGGTTGCACAGAGTGTGCAGGAGGCAGCTGATCGGTGTTTCTCTCTCATCAATGTTTCTGACTCTCTATCCTTCTCCCCTCCTCTCTGTGGAGAATCAAAAAAATATATATTTAAAAAAAAACTTAGTTTATTAAGTTAATTTTAGGGAACGTTGTGGAGTGAAAGAAGATGTAGTGTTGAGGATTGAGAAAGGTATGTTGAGATGGTTTGGACATATAGTGAGGATGAACGAAAGGAGATAGACGAAACAAGTATACAAGACAAGTATGGATGGGAGAGTTGGAAGTGATCGACCTCAGCGAATGTACCTCAATCAGATTGAGGATGTTTTTAGCAAAGGCCAGTTTAGGAGTACCCTAATTAAGTTAATAACAATATACCTACCTATATAGTTTAAGTTTAAAAAATTCAGCTCTCAAAAGAAATTTCAACCGTTGTACTGTTGATATTTGGCTCTGTTGACTAATGAGTTTGCCGACCACTTCCCTAATACCAAAACCAGATAAAGACAACACAATGAAAGAGAATTACAGGCCAGTATCCCTCATTAACATAGATGCAAAACTCCTCAACAAAATTCTAGCAAATCGGATCCAGCATTACATTAGAAGGTTCATACACCATGACCAAGTAGGATTTATCCCGGGGATGCAAAGATGGCACAATATCCACAAATCAATAAGCGTGATACATCACATAAACAAATTGAGAGATAAAAATCACATAGTCATATTAATTGATGCAGAAAAACATTTGACAAAATCCAGCACCCTTTCTTGATAAAAACTCTCAGCCAGGTGGAAATAGAAGGATCATACCTCAATATAATAAAAGCCACATATGACAAACCTACAGCCAACACCATACTCAATGGACAAAAACTAAAACCATTTACCCTAAGAACAGGAACAAGACATTCTCACCACTCCTATTCGACATAGTACTGGAGGTACTAGCCATTGTGATCAGACAAGAAGAAGAAATAAAAGGCATCCAAATTGGAAAAGAAGAAGTAAAACTGTCCTTACTCACAGATGACATAATACTGTACATAGAAAACCCTAAAGACTCCATCAAAATATTATTAGACATAATAAATGAATTCGGCAATGTAGCAGGATACAAAATTAACGCCAAGAAAACTATGGCATTTCTATACACCAATAGTGAACTTACAGAAAGAGAGACTAAAAAACAATCCCATTTACCATCGCACCAAAAAAATAAGATACCTAGGTATAAACTTAACTAAGGAGGTAAAAGACCTGTACTCAAAAAACTATAAGACACCGGAAAAAGAGATAGAGGAAGACATAAATAGATGAAAGAACATACCATGTTCGTGGATTGGTAGAATCAACATCATTACAATGTCCATACTACCCAAAGCAATCTATAAATTCAATGCACTCCCAATTAAAATACCAGCAACATATTTCACAGACCTAGAACAAACTCTCCAAAAATTCAATTGGAATAAAAAAAGACCCTGAATAGATGCAGCAATCCTGAGAAAGAAGAACAAAGTAGGTAGAATATCAATACCAGATATTAAGCTGTATAACAACACCATTGTTCTCAAACTGCCTGGTACTGGCACAAGAACAGACATATAGATCAATGGAGTAGAATACAGAACCCGGAAATCGACCCAAACCACTATGCTCAATTAATATTCAACAAAGGAGACATGAACATACAATGGAGTCAAGACAGTCCCTTCAATAAATGGTGTTGGGAAAATTGGACAGATACATGCAAGAAAATGAAACTGACCACCAACTTACACCATACACAAAAATAAACTCAAAATGGATAAAGGACTTAAACATAAGACAGGAAACCATAAAAATACTAGAGGAATCCACAGCAAAATCTCAGACATATGCTGAAGCAGTTTATTCACCAAAACAGCTCCTAGGGCATGTGCTCGCGAGTCACTTGCAGCTCTTTGGCCCCTTGAGGGTGGCTCTTCCACAAAATACCACGTGTGGGCGCGCAAGTACAGTGCGATTGAAACTTCATGGACCATGAGCAGAAGTTGGTATTTTGTGGAAGAGCCACACTCAAGGGGCCAAAGAGCCACATGTGGCTTGCAAGCCGCTGTTTGCCAAGCCGCAGTTTGTCGACCACTGTCCTAGGGCAATGAAAACTAAAGAGAAAATAAACAAATGGGACTACATCAAAATGAAAGGCTTCTGCATATCAAAACAAACCATCAACAAAACATCAAGAAAGCCCACTGCATGGGAAAACATATTTGCCAATGTTATCACAGATAAGGATTTAATCTCCAACATTTATAGGGAACTCATACAACTTAACTCATCCAATGCAATCAAAAATGGGCAACGGACCTAAACAGATACTTTTCAAAAGAAGACATAAGGAAGGACAAGAGACATATGAAAACATGCTCAAAGTCACTAATAATCTGAGAGATGCAAATCAAAACGACAATGAGATACCATCTCACACCTGTCAGAATGGCTATCATCAACAAATCAACAAACGACAAGTGCTGGCGAGGATGTGGAGAAAAAGGAACCCTCGTGCACTGCTGGTGGGAATGCACACTGGTGCAGCCACTGTGGAGAACAGTATGGAGCTTCCTCAAAAAACTATAAATGGAACTCCCATTTGACTCAGTGATCCCACTTCTGGGAATATATCCCAAGAAACCAGAAACACCAATCAGAAAGGATATATGCATCCCTATGTTCATAGTGGCACAATTTACCATAGCTAAGATTTGGAAACAGCTTAAGTGCCCATCAGTAGATGAGTGGATTAAAAAATGGTGGGACATCTACACAATGGAATACTATGCTGCTGTAAAAAAGAAGGAACTCTTACCATTTGCAGCAACATGGATGGAACTGGTGAGCATTATGCTAAGTGAAATAAGTCATTCCGAGAAAGATAAATATCACATGATCTCACTCATTTGTGGAATATGATGAGCAACATAAACTGATGAACAAAAACAGATCCAGAGACAGAGAAGCATCAGTCAGACCATCCAACCTCAGAGGGAAGGTAAGGGAGGGTTGGGGTAAGAGGGAGAGATCAACCAAAGGACTTGTATGCAAGCATACAGGCCTAACCAATGGACACAGACACCAGGGGGGTGAGGGCATGAGTCAAGGATCAGGGGGCAATGGGGTGATAAGGACACATATGTAATACCTTAATCAATAGAGAAAACAACTTAAAAAAAAGTTGCCATAAAGCTTTTAATTCAAGAAGCCCACCCCCTGCTTGTATCAAATGCTAGTGAAGCACAGCCATGTCAATCATGCACATACTGTGCGTGATTTGTCCGCATGACAGAGGCGAGACTGGAGGGCCTGCACGCCCCAAATGTTTACTACCTGCCCTTTAACAAGTACCTGGCGTGCCCCCCAGTGTGATGCTAGGGTAGTCAATTTTCCAGTGAAAGGGACATTTGTTGTCTAAAGCCCTTGTTTTCCTGTGAATTCTGATCAAATCTTTCATTTAAGGTCCCAAAACCATAAAGCTTCCCTTTGATGGGCCACCTGGGTAATTATCAGGAGGCATGTAGCTGCTCCGGGCTCACCTCCTTTCCAGGTGCTTGGGCCTCTATCCCAGCCCCGCCTCTCAGCCCCACCACCCTGACCCCTCCCTGTTCCCCTCACCTCCTGCCTTAACCCGCATCCTCCCAGACAGAGGGAGCCATTCCTTCCGATGGCTCCACACACAGGGCACTCTGACAGCACCACATCACTATGTTGCTTACATCCTTACCTTTACAGCGGCCATGTGTGTCCTCTATCTATAATCTTTGAATAAGGGCTGCGTTCCGTCATCCCTCAGCAGTCCCTGCACATAGGAAATGATGTTGCAGTCAGTTTGAAAGGGAGGCAGTCTTGTATCTTACCATGAAAAAAAGTTAAGGCCTGAGCTCAAAAGGCTGGGCAGTGGCAGAGCAGAGATGGGCCAAATCCAGCCTCTCTTGAGGGTGTCCTTACAGGAAGTCCCACCCTCACTGTCTGAGACCGCACCGGAGTGCTCAGAGACCCCTGTGCATGTAAAATGGTGTTGATGAGCAGTAGTCACAATGTAAAGGTAGCAGCACTGGGAATGTTCTCCTGAAGTGACACACTCATCCCCAGGCCCAGACACCCCTGGCAGCCCTGGTCTCGGATGGCAGTGAGGAGAGAGCGGCACATGGCCACCCAAGGCCTGATGCCCGTGGCGGACCAGTGGGCTGCAAAATTAGACCCTCTTGTTAGCAGCCGTTTGTGTGTTAAGCAAGAGAATAAATAAGCTATCACCACAGGCAGCTGAAAAAATGTGCCCACACAGAGGCCATGCTGACCCCTTCGGGCCAACAGGGAAGTGAGCCCGTAATTGAAATGATGCAGGAAGGAGCTGGCTGGGTCAGGGGAGCAGGACGTCCTTGGAGGTGGTGTCAGGTAATGGCTGTCACCACCGAGGGGTTGGCAACTCCAAGGCTTTGCTGAAAGAACAAGTGAGATGCTTGGATTCAGTCCCGGGCCGGGGTACAAGCTCACGGGACAGCCTTGTGTGCTCCACCCCCAGAGGGAGCCGGCTCCTCTCCCTGCTTCCCATCCACCTCCATGTACCTCCATCGGGGCACAGCCTGCCTCTGTCTCTCCTGTAGGAAGATGTCAGCGAGGGCGACGCTTGCTCTCAGGTGAAGCTTTATGTGGAGCGGCCGCTGGGCCAGCGCTGGGCTGGAGCTAACTGGCGACGACGCCGTGTCTGCCCTCAGCATTCATGGCCCTGCTGGCTCCAGGGCAGTACTGGGATCAACGGAGCCTGAGGGGGTCGGGGGAAGGCCACCAATAGTCCCACAGAGAGCAGCTGCGTGGACAGATATGGAGCTCGTGCTGAGAGCCCAGCCCGCCAGCGGGGCAGCTCAGACCATTTCTTAGGTTGCAATCTGGTCACTGATAAGCAGGCAGAGGAGCAGCAGTGCGGGAGCGGGCAGGAGAATGGAAGGAGCTGGGATCCATCAGTGCTGGGCATGGAGCCGCATAGCCGGTGCTCCCAGCAGGAAATAGCAGCTCTGCAGCGACATGCTGGGCAGAGCGACAGAGGGACAGCACGGGGACTCCAGATGCCCCTGAGCATCAGGCTGGGAGCCTGTGAACCCAGGACCGTGACCCGTGACCCCTCCACCAGCACCAGGCCCTGCCACACCCGCTTTCCCCCCTTATGTGTTTAAGCTTTAGGAGAGTACAGGTCCCCCCGCCCTTGAAAGAAAACAGACCCAGCACTCAGCACACCCTCCTCCCCCCTCCCCCGCCCACGCCTGGCCTGGGCAGCACTCATCTGAGCTCGTCGCCATTGGGTAAAATACAGAAATGGGGGAGCACGGGCTTTAGAATCAGACCCTGACTCAGTCCCAGCGACACCACCTCACTGGCCTCCCGAGTGACCTCTCTATGCCTCGGGGTCCGCATCTGCCAGGGACAGACTGCGGGTTCCTGTGGGGATGTGGAGGGTGCTCAGCCCTCTGGTGGGGCGGGGGCATCCCTGGAGAAGGCTCCCACCCACCTCTACTGAGTGGGTCATAACACTGTGCCCACTACACCCACCACACAGGCACACACGCACACAGGCCAGTGCTGCCACCAGAGCAGCATCTGTAAAACAGCCCCGGCTCCCTGCCCCCTAAAGCTCACAGCAGCCACGCGGCTCCCAGCAGGCCCGGGATCACAGAACGAATGGGTGGAAAGCAAGGGTCTCAGTGAGAGCCTCGGACCTCCCCGGTCCGGCAACTCACTGGGCCCACCGGGCACCCAGCTCTGGGTCTGAGGTGCCTGGGACACCGTTGGGGGCGGGGCGGGAACAGAAGAGCAGCAGAGAACACGGACAAGGGGCGGTCCTGCCAGATCCTTCACTGAAGCAAAATGCCATTTTCATGCAAAGCTTTTCTGAACTTCAGTAAAACAAATAGTATTTACACAAACAGCCTCCAAAAAATAGACTCCGTGATGAGAGAGCGAGGAAGCACAAGTCGACCTGTCACCTGCTCCACGGTTCTCATTTTTGTTGACTTCATGTTCCAAGGCCCATTAGCGGCCCGAGGCAGCATTCCGGGGATGCTTTCGGACTGAAGGGGGTTTTGCAAATGTTTTTCTAACAGATTTGTTGCGCTTTTTCCTGAGAACCTTAAGAGCCTTTGGTTTATGTCGTTTGGCCTTGTACTTGAAAAGCAGCAGCTTTTGAAAGAAAACTGACCCTGTGTTATAATTGAGCCTAATTATTTTGACACCGACGTGCATATGCTATCATCACTCACAATACCTCAGCCTCCTGCACGTGTTCACGTTTGTCAGAAACTGTCCGGCAGGGTTTGCTCACTTCTTCCTCCGGCTGTGGGCCTCCCTGCGTGCACCCAGCGAGGCAAAGGAAAGGGAACTCAGAGGGTGCCCTTCTCCAGATCCTCCCTCTGCTTCCTAAAGTGCCCAACCGGGGGCCGAGGAGGGACAGCCGGCTCCCTCCAGGCCTCCAGGCCCTGCCAGGTGGGCTAAGGCCCCACACCAGACCCCACACCCAAGGGGGCCAGGCCAGGGTCTTCCCTGTAAATCTTCCCCTGCAGCTGCCAGAAAAGCCCTCACTCTGCTGTTGGCTGTAAGCTGATGGGTGTGTCTGGGAAAAGTCGTCATCCTCCCCCATGACAATAACCTGCTGAGGCTAGAGAGACACATTACCATTCATTCTACCCTTTCCAGTCACAGAAGCCCATCTGCTTCCTGGTTTCCTCCTTCAGATGAGGTGGGTTTGTCGCTCTGAATGAAGGAGCATGGCGGCTGCTGGGAATCAGTCCATCAGCAAGGACTTCCTGAGCCCCGCACCCCGCACTGCGCTACCCTCTGGACACGCAGCCCACGCTGCAGGCAGCACCCTCATCCAGCGACGTTCTCACGCGCAGAAGCAAACATACAGATTATCAAGTCAGTGCTATAAGCCATGGCAAGTGGCCATGCCCAGGGAAAGTAAAACAGCAGAAAGGGAAAGAGTGGGGGCCCAGGACATGCCTCACAGCTTCCCTGCTTCCAGCTCCCTGGGAGATGGGGGTCCGTGGGCTTGCAGAGGAAGTGTGGTGTAGGGCGAGGAGCAGAAGGAGAATGGGGACCAGTAAGTAAATGCACGTCAGGAGCAAGCCGCATTGAAGAATTTTAGGTCGTGAGAATGATTGTAAGTCACATTAACTTGGATTTTGTCTTTCAGGCCATGGGCAGGTATTGGCGTGTTCAAGCTGAGGATGGGCTAATCAGGGCCCAGCTCAGCAGGTTTTCCTCCGAGAGGCGGTGGGCAGAGCAGGGTGGAGAGGAGAGCAGTGGGCAGCCCGCAGGCCGCGGGGGCCTGGAGCGCAGTGTGTGGTGCTGGAGCACCGGGTGGGCGAAGGCAGATGCCAGGGGATGTTGCCATCAGGAGGGTGTACTGGGAGACAACGTGAAGTGGGAGAACGCAGGCAAGCAGGGAGTCCCACTTTCCTCTGGGGAACAGGCTGAGGGGGGGATTTTCCCTGAAAAAGTACAGTGTGAAAGAGGTCTGTAGGGGCAATAACAGATTTGGACTAAATAATGTTGAATTTAAAATTAACAGAATGTCCCAAGGGAGATGCTTAGTGTGTAGCTGGTAAGCTTTGGTTAGTGTATTCCCAATAATTCCACCAGTTCCCACAATGACAGGAGTGAGAGGACCATGCTCCCTTCTTCCCTCCTGAGACTCAGGGTGAGGCCCCCACCCCACAGCACTCGCCCACCCCCTGACTGCCGCCATCTCCCACACTCTGACCCACTCAGCTCCTTCTCTCCTCGCAGCTGAGCCCACCCCCTCCTCAGCTCCCACCACACTTTCTCGAGTATTCATTAAAACAGTGATGGCGAACCTTTTGAGCTCGGCGTGTCAGCATTTTGAAAAACCCTAACTTAACTCTGGTGCCGTGTCACATATAGAAATGTTTTGATATTTGCAACCATAGTAAAACAAAGACTTATATATTTTTTAGTTGTTTTATTGCTTAAAGTATTACAAAGAGTATTATATATGTCTCCTTTTTGTTCTCCCCTTGACCCTTCCCTAGCCTCCCATACCCCCCAGTGTCTTGTGTCCATTGGTTTTGCTTGTATGCATGCAGATAAGTCCTTCGGTTGATCTCTTACCCACCTCCCAAACCCTCCCCGGCCTTCCCACTATAGTTTGACAGTCTGTTAGATGAAGATTTATATTTTTGATATTTATTTTATATATTATATTTAAATGCCATTTAACAAAGAAAAATCAACCAAAAAAATGAGTTCGCGTGTCACCTCTGACACGCGTCATAGGTTCGCCATCACTGCATTAAAATCTCCTAATTCTCAAACATTTCTGAATGGTTTCTTCCCTTTTTTTGTTCCAACAGCGCTCAAGGCCAGTGGAACTTACGATGGATGAAATTGGTCATTTAGTCCCTGCCCTCAAACACCTGGCCTTTTTAGAATCACTGTCATCCTCCAAGTCCGCAGCCAGGTTTGCCTTCATTGTTCAGGGAAAGCTGACCTCACTGAGTCCTTCTGTCCTCATCTCTGCGCCCACATCCGGTACCAACTGAACATGCTGCTCCAGGACTCACCCACCCCCCACTCCAAAGTCCTGCCCGCTGCTGCCCTCTGAGCTGCCTAGCCCTGGCCACTCCCTCTCCAAGGACAGGGAGCTGCGCCATCCCCACCTCCTCCTCAGGCCTCTGCCTGCTCTGCTGTGCTCCACCCACCAGAAGTGAGAAGCCAGCACCATACTCTGACAGCTCCCACCCTCTGCGCCCGCCCAGTCCTGGAGCCAGTTTTCAGAGATGGCTGCAGGCCACAGCCTCTCTCACTTACCCAGGGCCACTGTTCCTGCAACTCATTCCTCTCTCTCCAACATCAGCAGCTGTTTTACTGTCCACACGGCCATTTCTATCAGAGACACACATTGTGTTGTCATTCCTACCTTTAAAAAAAGGAAACTTCATTCTGACCCCATGTTCACCTCAAGCCACCTTCAACTACTCCACTCCCCTTTATAGCAAAACCCCTTGACTTTTTAAATGCTCCCCCATGTCCCCTGTGGCTATTCTCCTGCCCCCCGGGGGCTTGCCCCAGCACTCTGAGAGAGCGCTCCTGCATGGCCCACATTGCTGAACCCAACAAGCAATGTCAGTCTTCCTCTTACCCTGCCCTCGGCAGTATTTGATACAATGTCCTTCCTTGAAGGAGGGGGGGTCTGTAAGGGGCAGCCCTGCAGCCGCAGGCCTGCTCTGGCTCCCAGGCCCTCCCTAGGACGGCAGAGAAACTCAAAGGGCTTGTGCCCACGACGTGTCAGCACATAGCTCGCTCCCTAACGTTAAGTTGCGTCGCTATAAAAAAAAGATTAGTTCACTGGGTGTAGGGCTGTTGGCAGTGCCAAGCCGAAGGGCCGTGAGCATGGACAGCGGGAAGTGGTTTTGTCAAATTACATCCATTAGCAGTGAGAATAAGTTCCCTGGACCCTGTGCCCTCAGGGCCTCTGAGTTGTCTTAGAAACTAGAAGCAGCATTCATTGCTCTGCACACATTCTCCTGCTACATCAGAGCCGTACCCCCGGGAGCGGGTCCCCCTGGGGAGCTCGGGCACAGGTGGCGGGAGCCTGATTCAGAGTGTGGGCTGCCACACTCTCCAGTCTCCACCCCAGCAGTGACGGCAGAGGTGGCGGCGCTCATGAGGGCCTCTGGCTGGCTCTCCAGGTGAGCAGGGTGATTCTTGTGAGAAGC
This sequence comes from Myotis myotis, assembly GCF_014108235.1. Taxonomy (NCBI): domain Eukaryota; kingdom Metazoa; phylum Chordata; class Mammalia; order Chiroptera; family Vespertilionidae; genus Myotis; species Myotis myotis. The sequence goes on along the minus strand of NW_023416390.1, from coordinate 92,249,538 downwards.
TGGGCCAGGGCTGGCCCCTGTCCCATCACCCCCACGTCCACGCACAGCCACTGTGAGGCCTACACGGTAGCAAATGAGGGTCTGTCTGTAATTGGCCTTTGTGGGAAGTCAGCAGGAGCTGTGCGGGAGCCGCTGGAAGGAAATCACTCATTTTTACTTAAGAGCAAAATATATGTTTCAGCCTTTTGCAGGAAAAAAAGAAAATAGAAATATTTAAACTAGTGAGTGGAAATACAAGAAGGGGTGGAGGCAGGGGGTCATGTTTTGCATCTGGTTTCAATGCAATCCTCTTCTATTTAAGAATTATTACTCAGTTATTATTGGAAAAACCTCATCAGTTGCTAAATGCCAGGCTTTAGTCCCTCCACTGAGGAGGACTTACTTGCACCAGCAAATCTGGAGCTACTTTGCCTTTGAGTTTCCCTTGGCTTCCCTGCCCAGCACAGCGGGAAGCCAGGGCAAGGCAGCAGCCAGGTCAGGTCCCTCCCTGCGCCCAGCGGGTGGTGCTGTGAGGACAGGCCTGCTGCCCCCTGTAGTTCCCAGAGTAAACCATGCCTTTGAGTCCAGGGAAGAGCTCCTTAGGCATTGCATTATTCCGTGCATTTTTTTAGAAAAACAAATGGGCATTGGCTATCCTCCCGCACACACACCTTATCCTAGGTCTCCACTCACCTCTGGCTGAGGCGGAGAGGAGAAGGTCTTGCCACTCCGACCAGGACCTGCAGTGAGGAGGGAACTCTGTGATGACTGACTAGGAGGATTCTGGTCTGAAAAAGAGAGGGTTTGAAAGGACACGCGAACCGGAAAGAGCACCGGGTCAGGCAAACCCGGGCTGAGGCCAGGCAAGTGCTCCTCTCTGTGAGCTCAGCACCCGCAGGTGGGCGCTGCTTCACGGAGTTGCTGGGAGGCCTCAGGGCTGCATGCACAGGGCCTGGTTATAGATGAGGCAGCCCAGGCCCAGAGAGGGACACCATTTACCAGTGCACACACAGCAAGTTACTGTCTAGCCTGGACCAGAGGCTGCCCTTAAGGCTCAGTGCTTACCGCTTCCTTGGGCAACTCAAATTCACCACATTCCCCCACAAAACGAAGAATGTAAATTACTTCATTAATGGTTTATTATAATGATTCACATTGAAATAATAACATTTTGTATATATTTGTTATATAAAATGTCAGTAATTTAATTTCACCTGTTTTTTCTCTCTCTTTTTTTAATGTAATTACTAGAACATTTTAAATTCCTTAAGTAGTTTGCATTATATTTCTGTTGGACGCTGCAGAACTAACCCACAATCAAATCTCTTCAGTTGTTTCAAAACCCCTTTTCTGTAGGTAAACAGTCCAAATGGGCATGTGCAAGTTATAAAAATCCCCCAGGATGTTCACATACACCTCTGGCTAAGAACCATTGTCTGGGCCTTTGGCTCAAGAAAAATGAGCTGGTGGTCACCGTGGGCGGCACTGTAGGTGAGGGTAACTACAGCCAGCTGGCGCCTGCTCTCCACCCGCACGGCTGGGTCTTACGAGGACATGGCGATTTGGGGGACGCCCAGAGGCATGCGCCTGTTTCTCATGTGACCAATTCCCTCACTCTTCACTACTGATAGCAGAGCCGCCGCGTTAAAGGTATCTCATTCAACAGGTAGTTATCCACATGCGGCAGCTGCTATTCTAGGCCCTGGGCATTAGGATGAACAAGATGGCTGTTCCTGCCTCTGGAGTCTACATTCTGGTAGGTGGTGGGGCCAGGGAAGATGTGCCAGCCATAGGAAACGAGGAACCCTGACACAGAGGGGCGGACACAGTCTCAGGTGAGTTTCTCCACACCAGGGACAGCTCAGAAGACAGCCACGCCCCGCCTCGGCCCCCGTCTGGCTCTGCTTCCCTGAGGTTCTCTCGGTCCTGCCCTGCTCCTTCCAGACACCTAACCCTCAGGCTGCCTAGCAAGACGCCATTGGGCTCCAGGTGCCTCTTCACTTCCTCCCTCCAGCTCTCACCTGCAGCCGGTCTCTGGGCCGTTCCTGGGTCACACACTCCAGGCTCAGTTCTAATGGCCTCACTGGCCTCGACCCCACACCGGCAGGACTCTCTCTTCCCTGCTCCGGAGCCGCAGAGAGCAGAGTGAGGTCAGGGTCAGGTGAGGAGTAGAGGGAGGGTTGGGGTTCCTAATGGACATGCCTCTCTTCCTCCCTCTTGTCTGTTTGCTGACTTCTCGAACCCTTCTACCCCTTTTTTTTTAAAATTCTTTATTAGTTAAGGTATTACAAATGTGTCCTCATCCCCTTCTACCCTCTTTACATTCCCCGAATGTCTCAGGCTCTCCTCTAACTTCAGCTGGAAAACTCCAGAGCCGGCCCGCACGTAGGCTTCAGGTCCATGTTCGCAGCTGCCCACTGGGCGACTCTCGTGTAGCAGCACCATCTCCCGTCTCTGTGCTGTGCACACACTGTCCCGGTGCTGGGTGCTCTCCTGGCCTGTGACACGCGGACTGGAGAAGATGGCGTGGGCTACGTAGGAGCCACAGGAATGTGACAGGGAGGACAGTTAGACCACACGCTGCTCAGCCCTCACTGACAACAGTGCCTGCTGCCGGGCGTTAGTCAGTGGGGTCACAGCCAGAAAAAAGCAGGTGCCAACAACAGGCATAAGAGCCGGCCCCTGCTGATAAGACAGAGCCTTTGAGCAAGTCCGGGGATGAGGAATACGTCCCAGCCCCGGTGAGGCAGCCCAGGGCGGTGAGGGACCAGCAGGTTAGCTCCTGGCAGAGCAGCTGGGGAAACAGGTGTGAAGCAGCCTCCTGATGAGGTGCGAGCTCTGCTTGTCCAATCTCACCCCCTGGGCCTCCTTCCCCTCGCTGTCAGGCAAAGCCAGGACCCACAGCCGGCCAGCTGAGCCCACCAGGCCACACGGCCACCCCCTGTGCAGTGAGGTCCACCGGGCAGGAGCCCCGGCCACAAGAGGCTTCCTCATGACCCAGAGGAGTGATGGGAGCCAGGTGTGCCTCAGGCCCTTCCCCGCCCGCCTCGCGCCCCTCAGGGAATTTGCAGAAGGTGCTGAGTGCTCCCTATGATTGCGTCACAGCTGGGAGTAACTCCTGCCACCATTTCTTGCCGGCTCCAAATAACTAAGGCATTCCAGAATTCTGGGATAATATTGAACTCCACCTCTTCTGCTAAGACCAGCCCCCTCTCTTAACTTCCCCATTGACAGTCACAATTCCGCTTCCCTCCTGGGCTCAGAACCTCTGCTCCATCACACAGGTCACTCCCAGGTCACTGCCATCCGAATCGCTCCAGCCCTCCCCGGCGTCCTGTGTGATTACCACAAAGGCTCCAAGCTCCTGTCCTCTGACTTTCTTCGGTCTTTTCGCCCGCCCCCGCCCCCCCCCCCCCCGCCCCCGCAAGCCCAGTGCCTCGCCTCCTGAGAGGCTGGTGGGAGCATGCACTCCCACAGGGACAGTGTCAGTTTCCAGGCCGACCACAGGACTCAATACATGCCCTTTCTCATGGATCCCTGCACCAAACCTTACAGCTGGTGTCCTTACTCCAACTTAGCATGGGAGAGAACGCGGCTGAGAGGGGAAAGGATCTCGCGCAGTTGGCACCTGACTGGGTCTGGACTGCAGGGCGGCCTGAGCCCACAGGGTGGTCTGGGTGCGCCTCCTCCCGCGCCCTCCCCTGGCTGGTGGAGGAAGGAGGGGTGTGATGTCCTGCCCCGATGTCCCCTGTGCCTGGAGCATTCCTGGCGCCCAGTGGGTGCTCATGTCTGTTTGCGGGAGGAATGTGATGAGGGCCAGTGATGACCAAAAGGCAGTGAATAGTTGCAGCCAAGAGAGCATGACATGCAAGTGGGGCTCATGCTGTGAAGGCTTTAAGTGTCGCAGTGAAAAATACAAAGTCATCTCCATAGACAAAGGGAAGTCTGCAGCTGCTTACCTCGTGAGCCTTCCTTTCAACAGCTGTCCCGGAACCTCTCGCAAGAGTCTGAGAAGGAAAACTAAGGTGAAAGAGACCCAGCCATTCATTCCTTCTTAACATCCTCGATGAAGGCTCCTCGGCCAGACATGAAGCTCGCGATTTCTGCCCCATCTTCTCCAACTTGCACAGACATGCACCTGCAGAGCCACAGATGCGCGACTGTCACGCTGCCATCAGGCCTTCTCAAGCACGGCTTCAGGGGCCAAGTGCCACCCTCACCGCTGCCTTCAAGGAGAAGGGGTCAGAGAAACCAACCCTCCTCCCCCACCCTTGGCTCTGGGTTCCAAGCCACTTGCCGATTTAATATTTCGTTGAGAAGCAGCTGGTATCTCAATCCAAACTGTAGGAGTGGGGAAGTGGGGAAGCAAGCGTGAGGATGATTTGTGTTCGCAGAGCAATAGCGCAGGCCTGCGGGCGGGGCACGTCACTGTGGGAAGGGCTCTGTGAGCCTGTCCGGAGGTCGCTGCTCCCCTCTCGCCTCCTGCGAGGTCTCACCTGGGAATGAGCCTCCTGCTCCCCGCCCTCCCAGCTGCTTTCTTTAGGGTCGCACATGTGCTCTTCCCTCCCCTTGGTCACTGGCGCCCTCCTCCGCTAGCTTGCCTCCCTGCTCTGCACCTGCCCTGCTCTGCCCGTCCCCTTGCTCTGGCCGCCTGGCCGCTGGCTGGTCTCCTGGCTCGGGCTCTGGCTCGCCCTCCCTGGGGCCTTTCCTAAGACTGCGCTTCTCTCTCTGCTCTCTGCTGCTTAGCAGGAACCATTGCTCTCAGGGTTTCTCCTTGAAAATGCTCACATTAAGGCCAGCGATGGGCTCTGTGAGCCTCAGACCCTGGTGTGTAACTGCGAGCTGTCCTCACTGCATGCCCCGCGCCACACCAGGAGGAGCCCCGTTGGCCAGGCAGTGGTGTGCCTTCCTTCCAGCTCCTCTGATGGAGCCCCGGCTGTCTCACGGCTTCATGGATGCTCTCCCCAAGCCCACCAGCGGCCCCTCATGCCCTGTGTTAGCATCCCTGCTGCCTCCCCGTCAGCCAATGTCCATCTACATTCTACCCACTTCGTCCACAAAGCTGTGCGCGGCTTCCCCAATTGTGGCATCTTCGCTTGCTCCTCTGAACACTTTGTGAAGTGTTTACTGACCGTGATGGTCCAGCCCTAGGATTTTCCCACAGCTTGGGAGTGAGAGCCGGGAGCTCAGGTGCCCACCCCGGGCTCACCGGCTTCTCTGATCCAGCGCAGGGCCACCGGCTGCTCATCCCTCCCTCCCTGGCCCACGGAAGGCCAGTCTCCTAGCGGCAGGGCCAGGTGTGAGTATGGGGCTGAGGAGTAGGGTCTGAACTACCTAAATGCCGCTTCCCTTAACTGGCCTTAGACCCCTGTGGGTCCTCTCACAGACTCAAACGCTTGCCTTCCGCGGCACTTACAACTTAAAGCGATGCATGTGTTGGTGTGTTTGTGTAACGTTGGCCTCCTCTGCTTAGACCAGCAGTGGGCAAACTATGGCCCGCGGGCCGGATCTGGCCCGTTCGGCTGTTCTATCAGGCCCGCGGAGCCGAAAGAGCGGAGGTTTTCTCTTGCTCTCCCCTCCGCTCCTTCACCAGCAGCAGTGTTAACATGGCAACGTCGGGAAACACGGCCGCAGCTCCTTCTTCTGAGTCCAGTTTAAGAACCCATTGTGGCCCTTGAGTCAAAAAGTTTGCCCACCCCTGGCTTAGACCGTACACATCTCTGCTTTATCAGAGCAGGACTGGACGCCCCTTGTTTGAACTGCTGCATAAGCAAGGCCTACATAGAGCCAGCTCTCAGTACACTCATGACTTGAGTGAATGAATGACTAGAGGCATGAAGAGGGAGCTAGGACTTTGCCCTAACATCTCAGGTTGCCTGCGTGGTCTGTAGCCCACTGGCCCGGTGGCCGCCTCAGGGCTCAAACCTCTGTAGAACAGATCCGGGCTGGGGACCACAATGTGGCCACTTTCTCCTGCGCTCTCCAGCCCTCAGCCCCCTGCGTGCCCAGCTCTCAGTGATGCTGCCTGGCCACGTCTCTGTGTGGGGCTGAGTGGGAGGACGAGGACAAGGAGCTGAGCTGGAGGTGTTGCGCTCATCCTGCTTTGTTCGGTCAGACTGGGGCTTGGCAGGGATGGGTTTAACAGTCTGCCTGCAAGGAAGGCCGCACAGGAGCCCGCACGGAGCAGGGACAGCCTTTGATCGGCCGCTCTGGAAGGGGACACTGGACGAGACAAGCCTGCACAGGAGATGGAGGGTCCGCCAGGACAGGCCACCACCACCAGGCCCCAGCCTTCCAGTGCCACCAGGCCGGCTCTCAATGCAGATCCGCTGCTGCCTCCCTCCTGCCTGGTGTCTCCTGACCCCTGGCCTCAGCAGCTCCCACTGGTGGCCGTGGGCTGCACCCCAACACTGCCAATCGCCTCTGAGGTGGGCTAGGGTGAGTCCTTAGGAACAGATAGTAAAATTTGGAAATTCAGTTTTGTGTATAACGTAGAGCCTGGGACTCTCTCTGGCTCTGTGTTCCTGAGTAGGAGGGAGAGCAGGACCAGCACAGGGGACAGCACCTGCAGCTGTCCCGGGGCAACCCAGGGAGGCATGGTGTGTGTGAACACAGGGGAGGCACGGGGTGTGAGAACAGGGGGGAGGCATGGTGAAAGTGTGGTGTGTGTGAACACGGAGGGAGTGTGTTGGAAGGGTGGTGTGTGTGAACACGGGGGAAGTGTGTTGGAAGTGTGGTGTGTGTAAACACGGGGGAAGTGTGTTGGAAGTGTGATGTGTGTGAACACGGGGGAAGTGTGTTGGAAGTGTGGTGTGTGTGAACACGGGGGAAGTGTGTTGGAAGCGTGGTGTGTGTGAACATGGAGGGAGTGTGTTGGAAGGGTGGTGTGTGTGACCATGGGGGAAGTGTGTTGGAAGCGTGGTGTGTGTGAACACGGGGGAAGTGTGTTGGAAGCGTGGTGTGTGTGAACACGGAGGAAGTGTGTTGGAAGCATAGTGTGTGTGAACACGGGGGAAGTGTGTTGGAAGCGTGGTGTGTGTGAACATGGGGGAAGTGTGTTGGAAGGGTGGTGTGTGTAAACACGGGGGAAGTGTGTTGGAAGCGTGGTGTGTGTGAACACGGGGGAAGTGTGTTGGAAGCGTGGTGTGTGTGAACATGGAGGGAGTGTGTTGGAAGGGTGGTGTGTGTGACCATGGGGGAAGTGTGTTGGAAGCGTGGTGTGTGTGAACATGGGGGAAGTGTGTTGGAAGCGTGGTGTGTGTGAACACGGGGGAAGTGTGTTGGAAGTGTGGTGTGTGTGAACACGGAAGGAGTGTGTTGGAAGCGTGGTGTGTGTGAACACGGGGGAAGTGTGTTGGAAGCGTGGTGTGTGTGAACACGGAAGGAGTGTGTTGGAAGCGTGGTGTGTGTGAACACAGGGGAAGTGTGTTGGATGCATGGTGTGTGTGAACACAGCTCTCTGGCGAGGCTGCACCTGCAGCCCCCACCGCTGACCCAGACTGTGAAGGTCCGAGTCCTGAGCCCTCAGCATGGACACAGAGCCCTGGGCTCCAGCACCCCCTTCACCCTCTTCTCCTGCATCTGGACCAATCCACCCTGTAGCCCTCCACGTGCCTCTCTCCTGCGAAGCTGCTGCGTGGTCTCTGACACCAGAAAGCCCTTTCCTTCCTTCTGTCACCGGCTCACACCCAGGCCCCACATGGAGCCTTCAGAGCCTGGATCGCTGGGTCTTGGCCTCCTCCAGTCCTGTGCCACATCCTGTGCCAGCTCTTCCTGCTCGGCCCACGGGGTCAGCGTTGGAGTGCCCTGGGCTCGCTTTCCACCTGCCTACCTCTCTCCCTGCATTTGACTTGCCCGAGGTCATCCGGGCCAAGCTGTCCCCACTCCCGGTGCCCCCAAATGCAGCTCTAACCTGAGCCTCTGGACCCGCTCCAGTGGCAGCCCCAGGCACTGAGCCCTGGGCTGGTGGAGATGTGGGGGAAGTGGGAGAGATGCACCAGGTTTTGACAAAGTAGTAGCAAAAAATAATAAAATATCTCACTAAATTAATTCATGTTGATTGCACCTTGGATCTATTGGATTAAATAAAATATATTTTTAATTAATTTCACGTTTCTCTTTTATGATTTTAATGTGGCTTGTAGTGAAGTTAATCCACCCCCATGGCTCCCTTTTGAGGCTCATGTTGTCTTCCCACTGGATGGCGCCACCAAGTGCACCGCCTCGCCCTGCCCCCACCTGCCAGCTCCACGGAAACGCCGAGAGAACCACGCTCCACACTGATGTCCCTCGCTACGCCCCACAGACGCTCTTCTCCCGAGTGTCCGCGTCTCAGGAGCAGCCCCACAATATCCCCCGTCCCTTGATTAAAAGCCTAAGAACAATCCTTGAACCCGGTCTTTTTATCGCTTCTTATGTCCAGGTCATTTGCAAATCCTGGTCATTCTACCTCCAGAATCTGTCACCAGGCTGGATGCTCCTCTATTCCACCACCACTAACTGCAGCAGGACAACGGCTCTACTGGGCCTGGGAGAAGCTGCCTCCTGCCCCCGCCTGCTCTCCCCGCTCCCCCACGCCCCTCACCACCAGCCTCATCCAGCAGCCACAGGGGCCTTTCCCCAACACTGAGAAGACCAACACTGACAAAAACCTTCCATGTCTTTCAATTGACTTGTAATTCAAGTCCTCACCACAGCCTACAAGACCCTGCAAGAGCCTTGGTGACCTGGCCCCGGACCCTCTTTGAGCTTCATGTCCTCCCCTCCTCCCCGCTGGGTAGTTCTTACACATCACGCTCATTCTGCCCTGAGGCCTGGACTTGCTGTTCTCTCTCTGCCTGGAATGCTCTTGCTTCTCTTCAACATGGTGCGGTACCTAATGATGGACGTCGCCTGGACCTTCATCTAACATAGAACAAGACAGGGCCTGGGAGAAGTCAAGACTGTGCAGAAGTTGGTGGCTGACCATGGTCCCTTCAGTTGTAGGAGTCTCCCTTCTGTCACAAAGGAAAGCTGCTGGCCTGGCATGACTTGTTTTTAAAGCATGCTATTGAACTTTCCTACTCTGCTCTGGCTTTGCAGGAGTTGCAGGCTTTGAGTTATTTGTGCTTGCTTCTCGGAACACACCATGAATAGTTTTCATTATGGCCCTTCATCTAGCCCTGGGCTCAGCACGCCCCGTTCCACCTTCCCAGCCCTGTCGCTCTTGGGGGCTCTCTTTTACCTGCCCTCACCCTTCACTGCAGGTGGTGCTCGTCACCGCTCCTGCCCCAGACTTTGCCATCACCCGGGGGGGGGGGGGCAGCACCACATGGGTGGCCACACTATGGACTGGGACTCGCTTTTTTGCCCTCCTCATTAGGGCCTAAGGTCTGTCTGCCACTGTGTCCCAGGCTCTAGAGCAGAATGACTAAATGCATACAGAAACGTCACACACCCTCCTCTGAAACCGTCCCCCAAAATGTGTCCCCCTTCTGGAAATTTCCATTATATACCTTTTTACTTATCTCTCTCCCCATCTAGACAATGAACTAACGAGGCTAGGCCTGGCTCTTACTTATTTTACCTACTAGCGCCCATCCCAGGGACAGATACACAGGGGGAGTTTGGCAAACTGATGATGAGTGAGGGCTGTTGGTGACCTCCTTCTCTCAGTATGCTCCTGTGCGCGCAGAGCCAGGTAAAGCCACATGGGAGAGTGGACAGAGCAAGTGTACAGACTTCACACCTTTTACCTCCCGGGTCAGCTCTCTGAGGCTCCACAGCACCCTTCCCCTGGAATCCAGTAAGTCACTGTTTCCTTATAATAAATTCTCTTTCTTGTTCCAACTGGGTACAGTGGATAAGGGCTCTTTGCTCTGCTCTTTGCAACCAAGAATCTTCACGAAAGCAGGACTCAACAGAAAGAGAATTCGGGCTCCCCCTGCTCCCCGTACAGGTCAAGGCCTCAGGTCTGCAAAATGCACCCACCCCAGCTCAGAAAATGAGAAGCTGCTCCTCCTTGCAAAGCACTGTGTCCCGGCACTGAAGCCTGGAGGCTGCCTGCCTCCTCCTTTGCCAATTCCATGACCCAGGGCAGGGGACCAATCTCTCAGGCTTTTGGGCACATTTATGTGAGAAATTAATGTATATCTTGGTTTATGCAGCAGGCAGCTTCCTAAACACTGTATGTGAATCACATCTTTTAAAGGTTGAGTCCCCTTCCCCACTCACTATGGCTGCCTGCTCTTCCTTTTGGATTTATCTCCAATTGGCAGCAGCAAACTATAACCCTCACTTTATATTCCTCTCCTTCCCAAGGGGCTCACCAATCAATGCACCACGTTTTCATGTGGAGCCTATTGCCTGTAAGACATTGTTCACTATCAGTAAAGAGAACAGGGGATGCACCGAGTGTCCAGGGAGCCCGCTTTCTGCGCATCCTCCACAAAACTATGTGAATAGCCAACCTCTTATTTATCGCTTTTGTCAATTCAGAATTTCTTCCATCAGTTTTTCCAAAGAAGTGCCCATGTGTACTGAGCAGCCTATCTAGGTTGTCATGGAAATGGAGAATCATAAAAAGGTGTTTAGAAACATACGCGCTTCTATAAATCCTCAATAACAGCAATTGTGATTGTCTGCAGCCATAATGAAAACTATTCATGGTGTGTTCCGAGAAGCAAGCACAAATAACTCACAGCCTGAAACTCCTGCAAAGCCAGAGCAGAGTAGGAAAGTTCAATAGCAGGCTTTAAAAACAAGTCATGCCAGGCCAGCGGCTTTCCTTTGTGACAGAAGGGAGACTCCTACAACTGAAGGGACCATGGTCAGCCACCAACTTCTGCAGTCTTGACTTCTCCCAGGCCCTGTCTTGTTGTCTTGGACATCCGAGAGACTATGGCCTATCTCAGCAGTTCCTACCCAGCTTCAGAAGGAAATCGCTGAGTATATCTGAATTCTCTTTAGTTCTTCATAATCTACCTGTTCCCACAAAAAAATTCTGAGGCAATTTACAAAAGTCTCTGTAGCATCCAAACATAAATACTTACAAGTTAAGACATCAGAACAAATGGCTTACCTGGTAACTTTTTTGTACAAGGAACAGAAATAAATTCAAGCCAGCTTATAAGAAAAAAGGGGGAGATTTGTAGCTTTGCAACAAAAACACGGGAGATTTCATATGTGGCATCTAAAGCGAGAGAGTAGCAGGATCCCAAGAAAAACAGTGGAAAAACAGGCTTCTTTAGGGGTCCCAGCGAGTGTCAGCTGCCCGTCCTCCAGCTCTTTACCTCTGTGCACCTGCTTCTCTCTTTCTCAGAAGACTGGCCCACCTGCCACCCTTCCACATATTTACCTGTGCTCTCAAAGGCTACTTTCCTCAGGACTCACGCCACCTGGAGAGATGCTGACACTGTCTGGGTTCACCTGAAATTCCCAGGAAGAGATGACATGTAGCCCAACTTGTCACATGGCTGCCACTTATCCAGTAGTTAGTTGAGGCGAGGGTTGGGCTTCTTGGTCAGCTCAGGCTGTCATAACAAAATGGCCTAGAGGAGGGGCTTATACCACAGGAATTTGTTTTCTCACAGGGTGAGAGGATGAAAGCCCCAGACCATGGTCAGTGTCTGGTGAGAGCTCTTCTTTGGGTTGTAGATGGCCACCTCCTCTCTGTGTCCTCCATGGCCTTCCCTTGGTCCATGTGGTGGAGACAGAGAAGCGATCTGATGTCTCTCCTTATAAGGGCACTAATCTCATCATGAGAGCCCCACCCTCAGGACCTCATCTGATTTTAATTACCTCCCTCAGCCTCATCCCCAGACACCATCATGTTGCGGGGAGGCAGGGCTTCAACATATAAGTGGGGAGTGGAGCACAATTCAGTCCATGCTATGGGGTCCACCCCCAGGTGTGCGGGGAGCAGCTAATGTGAACTGGGATGCAAACTGCGAGTCTAACCATCTTAAAGGGAGAGCTAGTGTGGAACCCGACAGCACTGCCCATCCACTTGCTAGAGGCAGGCACAAAAGTGGCTCTGAGCTGCTGAGGTGCCCAAGTGCTGAAAGACGGAAGGTGCCATAGTTTTCCTGAGAGGCTCTCACAGAAACAAACTCCCTTCCCAGGTGAATCTGCTCCCTCCAACCATGCGGCCTCAGACACTTCTCCTCCAAGTCCGCAGGTGGTGGACAGGTCTGTGTCCTCAGGGCCTCCCGACAAATCGTGCAATATCATCTTTCCCAAAATCTCCTTAATGACCCTCAAAGAGGGCGGGAGGCATCATGCCGAACCTCAAGCCGGCAGAGCTCCAGAACAAGGTTCTATTACTATCCCCCTTGTACAGAGGAGAACCCCGAGTCAGAGAAGCCAGTGGACTCCCCCAAGGCCTTGCAAGGAATAAGGAGCAGCAATGAGATAACCCCCCTGCTGACGAGGGAGCCCTTTCCGAATCAGCTCTGCCCGACGAGACTCCTGGTCAGGCTTCAGAAAGAGACCTGGGTTTGCTCTTTCTCCCGAGGCCCTTCCTTGTGGCACGAGCAGAGAAAGCCAGCCAGGGGAGGGACAGGGGGACAGAGGGCCCAGGACCTGCCAGAGAAACAGGATGGGCCAGCCCAGAAGATACAGCAAGCGTGGAATAAGTTCGGTCTCACAATAAAGGCCGTTACAGATGTGCACCCAAGACAACAGGCAGGTCAGAAGGACTCTGAGTTCCGAGTTAGGCCAGGCTGCCAGGTTGCAAAAGCCATAGCTGGCATCCAAACCAGGCCACGTGGATGAAGCGTGACTGAGAGGTGGCAGCTTAGAGAGGCAGAGGCCAGGCGCAGGGCTGGAAATAGAGACCTCAGGGCCCAGCAGACAGGTCTCCAAGGGAGCCCCTGGCGTGTGGGAAGATGCTGCTGGACCCTCCAACAGATTGCCTGTAAGCTGCGTGCACTGCAATGGAGGTCTCATGGCAGAACGTCTCCAGCAGCCAAGAGCAACGCAAGGCAGCACAGCAGTGTGATACAGGGCATGGAGCACATCTTGGGAGCGGTCTTAGCCTGTGGGAGGAATAGAGCAGGGGACTGTGAGGCACACCCCAGGACCACAGGCTCGGGGCACTGGGCCAGGCGTGCAGAGGACGGGGGCACTCAGAACAGGAAGACATCCACGTGCCCGAGCCCGGTGTCAACTGCTGCTGATTCCAGGGAGGGTGAGTGGATTGAACAGTAGTTGCCACAAAGGGAGACCCTGGTCCTACCCCCAGTAGCTGTGAATTTGCAATAGAGGTTTGGGAAATAGTTTTTGCAGGTAGAATAAAAAATCGCTAGATGTGATCATCCTGGGTTTGGGGTTAAATCCAGTGGCTGGTGTCCTTACACAAAGAGAAAGAAAAGGAGATTCCCAGAGGCGGTAGGCCACATGAATGGAGGCAAAGATGGGGAGCACGTAGCTACCAACCACGGAAAGCCAAGGACTGCCAGCAGTCCCACAGCTGCGAGACGGGCATGGAGTGGATTTGCCAGAAAGAACCAACCTTGCAGGACCTGAAGATAGGACTCTGCCCTCCACAAGGGTGAGAGAATACATTTGTTTTAAGCCACTCTGTTTGTGGTACTATGTTATTCAGTCCTAGAAGCTAATGCAGATGGTAATTTATTTCATCTTACGGGTCAGTTCTGTCCGCTTATAGTGACTGCCCAGAGCACTCTGTAGAGAACCTGAGGCTATTCAGGCTCCACAGACACATGGCCATGATCGCCTGGTGAGCCTGCGGCGGTTCGGCCTGGGGGTGGTAGCGCGTGCGCCCGGGATCGCCCTCCCTAGCCCAACATTTACACGGTGCTCGGTACTGAAAATGAAAAGGTCAGGAGCATGATTCTTGCCCTCAGCGCCCTTACAGTCTAGCACCAGAACTCAGTCAGATCGAGGCTCAGTTGGTCTTCCTGTGGGACAAGGGGAAAATCAATCACAACAGTTTGATAGCACAGAGTTTTCAACAGGAAATGCTCTCACAAAATATCACTTACAGGAAGAAGAGCAAGCCAGGCATTCTGCCTGATGTCAAATTCAATGGTGGCCAAGGACATGAAGACTTAATGTATGGGTGCATGGACATTGTAGAAGTATGGTTTATTTTTATACAAAAACCTCCAAAGGTGAAGGTTGCCATCAAATATTTGAATTTATTTTCATATAAGCTAGGCCTATGCCATCTTCCAGGGTAACAGGACCTGTAAACTTACTCCCCAGGGGAGGAAAATGAGCCTGTTTGATGACTCTACCAAGAGCTCCGGATGTGAAACTGCAGCATCCTCATCTGTGACCGTGTTGTAGCACTATAAATTCATCTTTTCTCTTTCATCCTTCAACGCAGAATCCCCGTTTTTGCCCTGATCCCAGGACCCAGTCTCTCTTTTTTTTATTGCTTAAAGTATTACAAAGGATATTACATATGTGTCCTTCCCCCCCACCCCCACCCTTGACAATCCCCTGGCCTCCCCGACCCCCCAGTGTCTAATGCCCATTGGTTATGCTTATATGCATGCATACAAGTCCTTCAGTTGATCTCTTACCCCGCTCCCTCCTCCCCCCCCCCCAACCCTCGCCGGCCTTCCCACTGCAGTTTGACAATCTGTTTGAGGCAGCTCTGCCTCTGTACCTATTATTGTTCAAAATTTTATAATGGTCTTTATTATCCATGAATGAGTGAGATCATGTGGTATTTTTCCTTCATTGGCTGGCTTATTTCACTTAGCATAATGCTCTCCAGTTCCATACAAGCTGCTGCAAATGGTAAGAGTTCCTTCTTTTTTACAGCAGCATAGTATTCCATCATGTAGATGTACCACAGTTTTGTAATCCATTCATCTACTGATGGGCACTTAGGCTGTTTCCAGATCTTAGCTATGGTGAACTGTGCTGCTATGAACATAGGGGTGCATATATCCTTTCTGATTGGTGTTTCTGGTTTCTTGGGATATATTCCTAGAAGTGGGATCACAGGGTCAAATGGGAGTGCCATTTGTAGTTTTTTGAGGAAATTCCATACTGTCTTCGATAGTGGCTGCACCAGTCAGCATTCCCACCAGCAGTGCACGAGTGTTCCTTTTTCTCCACATCCTCGCCAGCACTTGTCGTTTGTTGATTTGTTGATGATAGCCAGTCTGACAGGTGTGAGATGGTACCTCATTGTTGTTTTGATTTGCATCTCTCAGATGATTAGTGACTTTGAGCATGTTTTCATATGTCTCTTGGCTTTCTGAATGTCCTCTTTTGAAAGGTGTCTATTTAGGTCCTTTGCCCATTTTTTGATTGGATTGTTTATCTTCCTTTTGTTAAGTTGCATGAGTTCCCTATAAATTTTGGAGATTAGGCCCTTATCAGATATGACATTGGCAAATATGTTTTCCCACCTAGTGGGTCTTCTTGTTGTTTTGTTGATGGTTTCTTTTGTTGTGCAGAAGATTTTATTTTGATGTAGTCCCATTGTTCATTTTCCCTTTAGTTTCAAGTGCCCTAGGAGCTGTATCAGTGAAGAAATTGCTTCGGCATATGTCTGAGATTTTGTTGCCTTTGGATTCTTCTAGAATTTTTATGGTTTCTCGTCATACATGTAAGTCCTTTATCCATTTTGAGTTTATTTTTGTGTATGGTGTAAGTTAGTGGTCTAGTTCATTTTCTTGCATATATCTGTCCAATTTTCCCAACACCATTTACTGAAGAGACTATCTTGGCTCCATTGTATGTTCTTGCCTCCTTTGTCAAATATTAATTGAGCATATTGGTTCGGGCAGATTCTGGGCTCTCTATTCTATTCCATTGATCTATATGTCTGTTCTTATGCCAGTACCAGGCAGTTTTGAGAACAGTGGCTTTGTAATACATCTTGAAATCTGGTATTGAGATCCCACCTACTTTGTTCTTTCTCAGGATTGCTGCAGCTATTCGGGGTCTTTTTTTATTCCAGATGAATTTTTGGAGAGTTCGTTCTAGATCTGTGAAGTATGCCAATGGTATTTTAATGGGAACTGCATTGAATTTATAGATTGCTTTGGGTAGTATGGACATTTTAATGATGTTGATTCTACCAATCCATGAACACGGTATGTTCTTCCATTTGTTTCTGTCTTCCTCTATCTCTTTTTTCAACGTCCTGTAGTTTTCTGAGTAGAGGTCTTTTACCGCCTTAGTTAAGTTTATTCCTAGGTATCTTAATTTTTTTTGGTGCGATGGTAAATGGGATTGTTTTTTTATTCTCTCTTTCTGAAAGTTCACTATTGGTGTATAGAAATTCCTCAGATTACTTGGGGTTAATTTTGTATCCTGCTACATTGCCAAATTCATGTATTAAGTCTAGTAGCTTTTTGATGGAGTCTCTAGGGTTTTGTATGTATAATATCATGTCATCTGCAAATAAGGATAGTTTTACTTCGTCTTTTCCAATTTGGAAGCCTTTTATTTCTTCTTTTTGTCTAATTGCAATGGCTAATACTTCCAGTATTATGTTGAACAGGAGTGGTGAAAGTGGGCATCCCAGTCTTGTTCCTGTTCTTAGGGGAAATGGTGTTAGTTTTTTTCCATTGAGTATGATGTTGGCTGTGGGCCTGTAATATATGGCTTTTATTATGTTGAGATATGATTCTTCTACTCCCACCTTGCTGAGAGTTTTTATCAAAAATGGGTGTATGATTTTGTCGAATGCTTTTTCTGCATCAATTGATATGACCCTGTTGTTTTTTCTTTCAATTTGTTTATGTGATGTATCACGTTTATGGATATGCAGATATTGTACCATCCTTGCATCCCTGGGATAAATCCTACTTGGTCATGGTGTATGATCTTTCTGATGTACTGCTGGATCCGATATGCTAAGATTTTGTTGAGGATTTTGGCATCTATGTTCATGAGGGATATTTGCCTGTAATTCTCTTTCATTGTGTTGTCTTTACCTGGTTTTGGTATTAGGGTGATGTTGGCTTCATAGAATGAGCTTGGAAGTGTTCCTTCCTCTCTAATTTTTTGTAGTAGTCTGAGGAGGATAGGTTTTAGTTCTTCCTTGAATGTTTGGTAAAAAAAAAAAAAAAAAAAAAAAAATACTCCCCTGTAAAGCCGTCTGGTCCTGGGCTTTTGTTTGCTGGAAGCTTTTTGATGACTGCTTCAATTTCTTCCATAGTTATTGGCCTATTGAGATTTTTTGATTCTTCCTGATTGAGTTTGGAATGTTGTATTCTTATAGGAATTTTTCCATTTCCTCCCGGTTGTCTAGTTTGTTGGAGTAGAGCTGTCCACAGTATTTTTTAACAATCATTTGTATTTCTGTGAGGTCTGTTTTTATTTCGCCTCTATCATTTCAGATTTTGTTTATTTGGGTCCTCTCCCTTTGCTTCTTGGTGAGCCTTGCTAGAGGTTTGTCAATCGTGTTTATCCTTTCAAAGAACCAGCTCTTGGTTTCATTGATTTTCTGGTGTTTTTTTTGTTTGTTTGTTTGTTTGTTTGTTTGTTTGTTTTTTGTCTCTATGTCATTTATTTCTGCTCTAATCTTTATTATTTCCTTCCTTCTGCTCATTCTGGGCTTTTCTTGTTGCTCTCTTTCTAATTCTTTGAGTTGTAGATTTAGATGATTTACTACCATTTTTTCTTGTTTTTTTTTGAGATAGGCCTATAGAGCTATAAACTTCCCTCTCAGGGCTGCTTTCCTTGGACTGTTGTGTTTTCATTGTCATTAGTTTCCAGGATGTTTTTAATTTCTTCTTTGATCTCATTGGTAACCCAATCAATATTTAATAACATGCTATTCAGCTTCCAACTGTTTGAGTGTTTTGGGTTGTTTTTATTGTAGTTCATTTCTAATATTATGCCATCGTGGTCTTAGAAGATGCTTGGTATGATATCAATATTCTTGAATTTGGGGAGACTATATGACCCAATATGTGGTCTATTTTTGAATCTGTTCCATGAGCACTTGAGTAGAATGTATATTCTGTGGCTTTGGGGTGAAGTGTTTTGAAGATGTCAATTAAGACCATCTGATCTAGTGAGTCACTTAGGATTGCTGTTTCTTTGCTGATTGTTTCTCTAGTGGATTTATCCAGTGATGTCAGCAGTGTATTAAAGTCCCCTACTATGATTGTATTGTTGTCGATCTCTCCTTTGATGTCTTCCAGGAGTATTTTTATGTATTTGGGTGCTCCTGCATTGGGTGCGTATATGTTTACCAGGGTTATATCCTCTTGTTCTATTGATCCCTTTAGTATTATGAAGTGGCCTTCCTTATCTCTTGTGATGGCCTTCACTTTGAGGTCTATTTTGTCTGATATAAGTATTGCTACCCCAGCTTTCTTTTCCTTTCCATTTGCCTGAAAGATATTTTTCCATCCCTTCAGTTTCAGTCTGTGTGAGTCCCTTCTAATGAGGTGGGTCTCTTGTAGACAGCAGATGTATGGGTCATGACTTTTTATCCATTCAGCCACTCAATGTCTTTTGGTTGGAGCATTTAGTCCGTTTACGTTTAAAGTTTTATTGAAAGGTACTTGTTTGGAGCCATTTTTTTTGTGTGTCGCTGTTTTCTTTCTGAGCTTTTTATTTATTCTTTTTACACCAGTCCCTTTAGCATTTCTTGCATTGCTGGCTTGGTGGTGATAAACTCCGTTAGCCTTTTTTTGTCTGCGAAGCTTCTTATTTCCCATTCAATTTTGAATGATAGCCTTGCTGGATAGAGTATTCTTGAATTCTCTCCTTTGCTTTGCTTCACTTTGTAAATTTCTGTCCATTCTTTTCTGCCCTGATGTGTTTCTGTTGAGAAATCATTTGATAATCTAATGGGAGATGCCTTGTATGTAACTTTCCGTCACTCTCTTGCAGCTTGTAAGATTCTCTCTTTGTCCTGAACATTTGCCATGGTAATTATGATGTGTCTTGGTGTGGGTCTTTTTGGGTTCACCTTGTTTGGGAGTCTCTGTGCTTGTGTGACTTTTTTCTTCCCCACCTCAGGGACGTTTTCTGATATTATTTCTTCAAATAGGTTTTCTAATCCTTGTTCCTCTTTCTGTTGTTCTGGCACCCCTATTATTTGTATGTTGTTTTGTTTCGTGTTGTCCCTAAGCTCCCCTAGGCTCTCCTCCTGACTTTTAATTTTTTTCTCCAATTGCAGTACAGTTTGGGTGTGTTTTGCTTCCTTGTCTTCTAATTCACTAATTCGGTCCTCTGCTTCTCCTAATCTACTGTTGATACTTTCAATGGTGTTTTTTATTGCAACTATATCGCTCTTCATTTCTTCTTGGTTCTTGCATAATTTATTGATTTTTTCATCTGTTTCTTCTTGCTTCTTGCATGAGTTGTTGATTTTTTTCTCCATCGGGTTTATGCACTCTAGGAGCCTTATTCTGTATTCTTTTTCTGTCATGTTTCATGCCTCTGTATCACTTAGCTGCTTTTCTGGCAATCCTCCTTTTCTTTCCTTTGGGGGTTTCTTTGTCTACTTATGTTTGATCTCAATGACATTTATAGATGTTGAGTCATTCAGTGGCTGCTCCCTGGGTGGCAGTGGCTTCTTGGGATGTGGTTGCTCCTCAGGCAGTTGCAGTAGCAGCTGCTCCTCAGTTGGCAGCAGCTCCTCTGGTGGGTGCTATTCACAGCTGTGCTGGCTCTTCTGGCTGGTGTGGGGAGGCTTCACGTACAGCTGCTGTTCCTCATACAGAGGGTGTGGTGATCAGGAGGCTGCTGTTGCTTGGATCTGCTGTGTTGATTTAAGGGCACAAAATACAACACAACAAGGTGCCACATAACAGGCACTGAACACAAATATAGTCATGATATTAATAACCCCAAATGATGGTGACCACCCGAATTAAGAGGATTAGGGGATAAGGAAGAAAGAAGAGAAAAAGATAAAAGAGAAAAAAAAAGTAGGAAAAAAAAGGAGTGCAAAAGTGAAATTGGGAAAAAGGAGGGGGAAGAAAAAAAATAACGAAAAGAGAGAATGAAGTAGAAGAGGGGAAGAGAGTATTTATATGAGGAGAAAACTCTGATAGAACCGCCACTAATCCCAACAAATTCCGGCAACAGCTCCCTGGAAATGAATGCAAACTAGAAACAACCAATAATATCAAGAGAGGCAAGGGAAAACAGAAGCACAAAAATAACCGGGGGGGGGGGGGAGGCAAGGGGGGTGGAGGGAGCAGAAAAAACAGCAGGAAAAAATAAAAAGAAAAAGCAAAACAGCCTCACAACCAGTCCTAAAACACACACACACACACACACACACACACACACAAAACAACAACAACAACAACAACAAAACAATATACTCAACAATCAAGCAAACAGCAACAAAACAATAGAAAGATAAAAGAAGAGAAAGAAAATTTTGGATAGTGAAGAAAGATAAGGGATAGGTATATAAGGATTTAGAGCAGTGGATTGGAAATAGGATATATAAGTACGGTGAAATTTTGACAGGAGTTAAACAGAAGGAATAGGGAAAATCTAAAGCAGGAATAGGGTAAGAAAAACAGGACAACAAAAGGGGAAATGTGGGTTTTAGCATAGAGGTAAAAGGGTAGAGGGTTTTAGCATAGAGGGAAAATTGAGGTAGGGAAAATTGATGCTAAAGGAACGATGAAAATAGAATGGAGAACACTAATCCCAAAATAAAATAAAGAGAAAATAAAATGGCACTTTAAAAAAAAATGGTAAAATGGTAGCAGTAATAATACTGGTTAAAAATAAGAAGGTAGTAATTAAAAGGGTAAAATCAGGTGATGGAAAAAGAAGAAAAAAGAATTGCAGTAGTGAAGGTCCTTCGGTTCTTCTGCTCTTCAGTCTGGCTTGCCTTAGTCCTGTCAGGCACTCAGGAGAGTGTTGAATTTCCCTACGATACACTGTTCCTCCATGTTGTAAACCACAGTCCTGATTTTAAAGCAGGCTCTATTTGTGTCCCAGACTGCCTTAATTTGTATTTACCTAAGAGTCGGCTTGTGGCTCAGCCTCTGGGTGGCAGTGTTTTTGGGTTGGCCTCTGAGGCTATACGGCTTCTCTATCCAGTAGCAAGGATTTATTTTCTCTATTGCACTTAACACATTGTATGCGGGAAATGTATTTATACGTTTTACGTTGACTGGTAGTAGAGCAAGGGACACGTATTAATATGTCTTTTATAGACTAGCGGTAGAATGCGGTTAACATATAAATACGTTTATTTTTATACTTTTTTATTGCTCTAAAGGGATGCTAACATGCAGATATACGAATTCCAAAGGACAAAATTTGGGTCTCTAACACATACAATGGTGAATTATGTATGTACTTCCAGGTATAACAGTAACCTATTCAACTGCGTAGAGTCATCCCTTCACACAATTCTCTGCCTCGCCACGCATTCAGTGCGATTCTAAGAAAAATAATTCAGTATACATTTTAGAGTAAATCACAAAAAGTTTCATTGAAAAAAAATATGTAAAACTAAAGTTATCGTAATTTTACTGAACATTGCCATTTGCGCAAAAAATTAGCAAAAATGGCCCATGCCACCTGTTAGCGAGAGATAAAAACTACCTGCAAACAATGTGTTAAAACTGGTTTGGGGAGGTCAACTGTCCAGAGCTGGGTCTTTAATCGTTATCCTGCTCTGTGTTGTTGCTGGCATTGAAAATCCCTCTGTAGGCCAGACCCTGTTAACTCCCAGGGACTAATCAGATTATTTAATCCTTCATCTCATTCAGGGTAGAATCTGGGTGTGGCTGTGCTCCTAGCCTGGGGGCTGGGTGGAGGAGTCCCACCCTCCAGAGAGAATGGCTGCCCCAGTCCTGGGCCCAGGGGTGTCTCAGCACTCAATTCGCTGCCACCTCTCCTGGCCCCCCCTTTCTCCTCAGCCTCTCCCCAGATTCCACTCATCTGCACCTTCTCCCTCTCTTCAGCACAGGTGAGTGTCTGTATCCGAAATGTCTTATGAACAGGATTCAGTGAAAACAAACAAACAAACGCTGGCCGCGGAAACTGGGAAGGCTGAGTTTCTGTAACTCTTCTTCAAGCTGCCCCCTTTAGGCTCAGTCCTCCGTGATCACAGAACCCAAATCTCAAATCCCCCGGTGCCAGGAATCTCTCGGATCTCCTTTCCCCAGTCAGGGGATGTGCCAGTCCCAAGGGACGCTGCTGTCTGCCACGTGGTCTCCCTCTGACCCTCTGGGCTCAGAGGTCTGGCAAACTTTCCTGCCCAGATCCCTGTTTTTTTTTTTACCTTTCCAGGGGAGTTCTGCCCTTCCCAGCTGCAAACCGTCTCACCAGCTGAGTAATTTCTCCAATTCGGGGGTGGGTGTTATTAGTTTCAGCTGCTTACTCCATTTGCTCCGGACACGACCTGGGACATGTCTGCCTATATCGCCCCCATCTTGTCTTCTCCCTCTTTTTTTCACATTATCTTCTGAGAAATTTACTCTCAGAACTATCACCTTTCCCAGCCATGTCCCAGGAGGCAAAATGGATGAGAGACATCGTGTTCTCCATGAACTCTCATGCCTCTAGGTCTTTCCTCCTACTGGTACCTCTGCCTCAAATCTACTTTCCTCCGCCACCCTTCACCATATGGTAAAATTACTCACTCTTCAACTTCCAGCCCAAATAACTATCTCTCCCTGGATACCCCCTTCTCCTTCCCCACATGAATGAATGACTCCCACCCCCACCCCCCGAGCCATCATGCAGCTCCTCCGCTTCAAACACAGCACAGTCATCGCACCACTGGCTCCTGTCCCGTGTCTGCATTGTCCACTGTGCAGTTAAATCCTTGGGAAATGCATCTTCTTCACTGTCAGCCAGTCTCTAGCAGTGTGTCTGGCAAACAGAAAATTCTGATAACACTAAATAGTCAGTGGTCATCAAATATTGAACACCTGTGAATAAACGCTTTAAGATTAGCTATGATTTACTGATGTCCTCTGAAGGGAAGTTAAGAGCCATTTTTTGCAAGGTTTTCTGGGTTAAATACCACAGCACTACCCTCCTCCCTCTGCTTGCTGCTCTTAGCTGCCTGTCTACCAGCCATTTCCATTCATTCATTGAAAGCTTGTGTGGGTCATCTTTTTCTACCCTGGCTTTTCCATCATCCTGGGTGATGTCAGCACCCACAGGGGTGGCCCCATAGACAGCCTCTGATTCAGTCTCTTGACCTACTCATTTCTAGGTGTCTTCTCTTTCCCTCCACCTCACACTTGAGAACTTGCATGAGCTAGCAATGTTCTACTCCTGGAATCACTAGGTAAGCACTTTCAGCCACTATCTCCTCCTCCCCCTCGCTTACTCAACTACTCTCAATCCGTCAGTCCCTCAACTCAAGGCCATTCACCCTCTCCTTTCCTCATTTACTGATTCAACTTAGGCTCCATGGCCCATGCTTTTAATAACATGTTGCCTGTATCCTACGATGCCTTGCCCATCTGCTGCTTTTGTTTATACCATCCAGATAAGACCCAAGTCTGGGAAAACCCAACTGGATACCATCTCCATGCCTCTCTCCAACCAGGGCATCTCAGATGCATTACACCTGCTTGACCCTCAAATTCAAGTGAGTCCACAACTCTGCCAAACAAATCTACCACATCATCTTTGTCACTCCATAGTAATATGTTCCAAACTTAATCTGCTTTTCTTAAGTTTCTGCCCCTGATACCCAAATTCTTCTCTCTCATTAAATGATCTTCACAGAGAAAGAAGATGATATCAGACAGAAAATTCCCACAACTAAACACACAAACCTTCCTGAGAGGGAACCCATTTTGTCCTCCTTCACTCCAACAAAGCAGAGGAGCTGACACAACTCTCTCTCCATCTGATCTTTGGATCCTATTGCCACCTTTTACCTTCAGAATCTTTAACCATCATTTATACTTTTACTTCCAATATTTTACAGCCTTTCTTCAACGGACCCTTCTTTGCTTTTAAACATTTGCTCACCATCAGCACGAGTCCAGTTCCAGACACTGCAAATAGCCCTCCTGTTCTGTATAGTCAAATTTAAGGAAGAGTTGTTTACTCTCACTGTTGCATTTCTTTGTCTCCCGCACACTCCACAACCCACTCTGATCTGGATCTGATGCCATCATTCCACTGAAATAGCCCTTGCTCCTGCCTCCACTGAAGTCCATGCAGCCATGTTCAGTGGACACTTTCTGGGCTTGGTCTTTATTGACCTTTCAATAGCATTTGATTCTGTTGACCTTTCTCTTTCTTGCACCACTTTTCTGTGGGCCCTCATGACCTAGCACACCATTGGTCTAATGCAGCCATCGGCAAACTACGGCCCGCGGGCCGGATCCGGCCCATTTGAAATGAATAAAACTATTGAAAAAAAAGATTGTACCCTTTTATGTAATGATGTTTACTTTGAATTTATATTAGTTCACACAAACACTCCATCCATGCTTTTGTTCCTGCCCTCCGGTACAGTTTAAGAACCCATTGTGGCCCTCGAGTCAAAAAGTTTGCCCACCCCTGGTCTAATGTCTCCTCCGCTAGCCATACCATCTTCATCTCTTGTTCAGGTTTACCCTCTTGCTCTCGCCCATAAATAGTGAAGTTTCTCAAGACCTAGTCCCAAGCATTTCTCCTTTTCTCAGTTATCACTGTCTTTTATGTCCACACCCTCAGTTACCAGCAAAACAAAGATGATTGCATATTTATAAAACCAGTCCAGACTTTCATCTGAGTTCTGGGTCTTTATGAAAAAGTTCCTAATTAACACCTCCCCTTAGATCAGTGGTTCTCAACCTTCCTAATGCCCTTTAATACAGTTCCTCATGTTGTAGTGACCCCCAACCATAAAATTCTTTTCGTTGCTACTTCATAACTGTATTTTTGCTACTGTTATGAATCATAATGTGAATATCTGATATGCAGGATGTCTTTTCATTGTTACAAAGTGAACATAATTAAAGCATAGTGATTAATCACAAAAACAATATGTAATTATATGTGTGTTTTCTGAGGTCTTAGGCGACCCCTATGAAAGGGTCGTTCGACCCCCAAAGGGTCGCCACCCACAGGTTGGGAACTGCTGCCTTAGATGTTCCCAAATCATCTCACTGTCAGAATCTAAAACCTAACTTTTGTTCTTTCCCTCCATCCCCCCACCCTGACCTCTTTCAAGAATTATATCTCAGTCAATAGCATCATTAACCACACTGTTGCTCAAGCCAGAAACATTGGTATCCTGCTGACATCCCCTCTCCCTCACTCACCCTCTACACTAATAAAAGACATACATGCAGATTCTCAGTCCTGGCGCGTTCGGAGGAGGAGCGGGAGAGGAAGGCGCTGTTGGGACATCGCGGGCGAATGGCTGCTTGCTCCGCCCCGAGGCCCCACAGAAGGCGTGACTCGGCGGCTGGGCGCGGGGGAACCGCAGTGAAGCCATGGGTGCTGGGAGCTCCACTGAGCAGCGGAGCCCGGAGCAGCCGGAGGCGGGGAGCGGGGCGCCGGCCGAGCCCGAGCCCAGCGGCGGCAGCCGGGTGGCGGAGGCAGCCCCCGGAGCTCCGGGGGACCCGGACATCGCGGCCGCGGACCTGGCCACCAAGGTACGGGAGTGCCCGGCCACCGCCGCGGGGAGGCAGAGGAGGTAGGGGGGATCCCTCTGACTTCTGCCTGCGAGAACTTCCCGGCCTGTCCAGCCCATCTGCGAACTCGGGCGCTTGAACCCCTCTTTCCAGGGTGGTGGTGGGGTTTTTTGCGCCGCTGATCAGCAGCGCGCGGCCGGGGCTCGCACCTTTGTCGCGGGTCTCCACGCGGGCGACTGCGCCATCCGCAGTCAGAATCCCAGAGCCTTTCTCCACACCCTTCCGGGGCTAGCGACCCAGCCCGAGCCGCTGGGCTGCGCGGGGAGTCCGTGGGGAACTGACCCCCGGGGCCCAGAGTCTTGAGCCCCGGGTCCTGCCTCTCCCAGATGCGGAGGGTCAGCTGCTGGGCCAGGGCCCGTGTTGCCGCCCTGCGAACAGGCCACCCCTGGGTCCCAGGCCGCCTGCCTACCGTCCTTGTTGCCAGCTGTGCCTGGAGCCACCTGGGCTTCGTACCCAGTCCTCCTGTGACAGAGGCTGGAGCAGACAATGCCTTCCCGATGCAGAGAAAGCCTGGGCTGTAGCTCGCTCGGAGCCAAAGAAAACCTGGGCAGATGCTGTGTTTCCAAAAGGAATGACAGGTTTTGAACAATGAGGCAGCGTCTTCCCTTTCGCTCAGTGCATTGCCTGTGGTCTCAGTTCGATAAACAGATCCCGGAGGAGTAGTTAGAAGTTTTCAAAGGATGCGGTCTGTGCTCTTGTCTATGAAGGCATCCGTGGACCTGCTAGGTAGACATTTGCATTGGATGGTCTTCGGTCTCCAAGGCTGAAATAGATATTCTTGGCCAAGTTTCTATTCCATCCCATCATTGGATTTTAGACATATTTTCCGGTATGTGCGTTCCTTGACAAAGCTTCGCCCAGCCTGTTTTGTGATGATTCCCTCATAGGAAGTTGTGGTCAAAAACAAACAAATCATGTGTCGAATTTGAGGATGCAGATTACATGAGGACCTTTGGGAGTTATCTGGGCAGGGGTATTGATGTTTGATACATGTTTAATGCATACACAGGTAAATATGTTTGATAAATGTTGTTATAGGGAAAAAGAAGCTGAAATCTAGATAAATGTCACAGAACTATGGCCTCATTGTCTTGACCTCTTCAGATGCCCCAGTCTACCTTGGGCTGGGACAGCTGTTAACCAGATTACCTTCAGTCTTTAACTTACAAATCCTTGTAAAACCCATGGTCCCTGTAGTTGGAGATACTAACAGGTACTAACCGCCTGGTATAGCTAGATTTTGTAAGGTGCCCATGCCTTGGCCTAAGGACTGGACTGTCCCTTTGAGATCTGAGTCACATTTTAATACTTACTGTACATCACTTTTTAATGCCAACTACTGCCAAACGGTTGCATAGCCCGGATTTAGAGTCCAGTAACAAATGTAATGTTAATGTGCCATTGCTAAAGCTTTTAGTCAGGTTCATTTTTTCCGTGGCTTTTACTGCTCCTCAGGCTCTCCTGTTAACAGTTCACACTGAAATGCGGTACTTACTCCCTTCCCAGTAAATTCTAATTTGTTCATGTAAAAATATTCCTTCCATTTTCTGATTCCCTTCTCTTTATATCTTTTTTTTCCTCAGAATCTTAGTCTACTCCCTCTTTCCTGGGCACCACCATCTTGAAACAGCCAAACCCTGTCCTTTAAAAAAAATGACTTAAATGACATCCAGAATTCACTGACCTTTTTGGCCTTCTGCCCAGTTATCAATTTGGAGGCAATCAATACACTTACATGTATCCTTGGAAAACGTGTAGTTTTTCCTTTCAATGAGCAAAGTGTATTTCTCAGGTTTTGAAGACCGAAGTCTTTTCTAAAGAACTCTGATTAACAGTGACGCAGCACGCGGCTCTTGCCTCCCCTCTTCACCCTGTTAAGCTCCAGTTCCTGACCTCTGAGTAATTCCATCTGCCATTCTAGGCTCTCAGTGTGCCATGGACCCTTCTTCTAGCAGTTTCCACATCTGTGGGTTTAGTGACTTGACTAATGTTTTGGTTTTTTGGGGTGTTTTTGTTTTGTTTGGTTTGGTTTTTGTGAAGCTATTCTGAATGTTCCACATGGGCAGGAACCATGCCTGTTGTTTATAACAGGTGTTCCCCCCAGGTGTTGCCTGCTGTCTGGCACGTAGTGGGCTCTCAGGAAGGGATGGTACTGGTTCCCTGGTTTTGATGAGAGACGATCAAGTTGGGCAATACCTGGCCCGTCTAATTTTTCAACAATTTAACCTTTGACTTTCTCATCATGACCCATCTCATGTATCAGACAGTGATTACGTCAAGTCATTCTGTTTGGTTATTAATAGATCTAATGGATATTTTGGCAAAAATTCAGATTTGGGGACTTTGGTTTCTATTTCTCTTGAAAGAGTAGCATGGTAGGCAATTTTGAATTGCCTTTGATATCAGATAGACCAATATATTGGCCACAAATATGCAGGTGGCTCAAATGAGATCACTTCAGTGCATTGAATAGTTATGAATTACATCTTGAGCTTTCTTGTATGGGTCTGTGGACATTTGGGCAGGTTTAGACAAATACATCCTTCCCTTCCCACCAGTAGAATGTTGATTAACTAGAGGCTGTTAGCAGATTTTTCCCCCCATGTAAAATGATAATCGTATCATATGCACGTTGCCTATTTAGCAATCCAGTTTACTTTCCTTTTTTCTGCTAATTGCAGTTACCAGTTGCTCCCTGAGTAAGTGCTCACACATAAAAAGATGTTACATTCATTGAGTTGTTACTCCTATCAGGTCAAGCTTGATTACTCAAGCTTAACATTTAGATGCACTGAGGCAGAAGTCTTGGTTTTGTCTGTGGTATTTTTCAATAAATGGAAGAAATCTTATCTTCTAGTCCATTTTTTACAGTCTTTATATGTAAATTCTGAGTGAAAATGGCTTGATCAATCATTTTCCAGGTTTAATTTTGAGACTTGGCTATTTTGGCTACTACAGGGGCAGGAATATTAGACTGTGAAACACAAGGGGTAAATAAAACCTCATATTAATCCTCAATTGTCTGTTTTAAAAATTTGTCTTCAAAGAATGTTTTAAATCCGGTGGCAATATAGGGTGGAGTATATGGCACATAAATGACAAATTTACTTCCAGGACTCTGGCAAATCTTGATTCTGGAGCCAAGCTCCAGGCTAAGTCTGGACAGTCACCATCCTCTGCATTAGCCTTTCTGTGTTTTCTGCTTAATCAGTGACTTCAGAAGTAGAAATGGAACACTGATCAGTTGCCACAGTGAGAGACCAGTGACCCTGGGAGGTGGGAAGATAGGGACTCCTCCGTCAGTCCCTCAAGTTGTGGTTCCATTTGATTACAAGAGCTGAATCACCAAAACATGAACTTGTACTCAATTAGAAGGATCCATTATCTGATGAGTAGATTGAAGGATGTCTTTGCCTTTTGTGCATTAAAACAGACCATTGAGTTGACTGAGTGCATTTCGTAAGTCCTCTTCCAGCCTCAGGGGGTGTTATGCTTTCTCTCACTTGCCCTCTGTTTTACAAAATGGGGAAGGAGACTGAAGTTGGCCTTGATGGGATTAGGTCACCAGTTTTACACTTAAAGGGCTGGAATTTAAGATGACTAGGCAAGAATTATATGTTTGTGAGTAGAGTGGTGTTTCTTTTTCGTTTTCTTTTACAAACCCTTGTGTCGAGAGTGGTATTTTTATGTGTGTGGCTACCCTGTCTTGTGGATTTTCACCAGATTCTAAAAGGTGCTACTATCTGATTGGAACACAGCCCTGAAATTGGAGTTGTGATGTGAGGATGGTCATTTAGGATAGCCATAGCCTGTGGGGTCTGCAGGCCTTGCCCTTGAGTCTATTGCAGCTATTTAGGCTGGTGGATGTATGTGATCAGTGGAGATTTCCACTTGAAATACCTCACTCTATGAATGAAGCACAGACCTAAATGTGAATCCCTTTGCATTCATTTGAGTTGACTAAACTCTGCACCTGGGTAGCTTTAAACTGATATTATAAGGATCATTCTAGTTTTGAATCTTACAGGATGATTAATAGAATGGAGATAAAATGTCTTATGTTAAAAGGTAAAAAAAAAAAAAAAAAAAAAGACATACATGCAAATTGACCATACCATCGCTATGCCTTAAGCCACACCCACCAGCCAATCAGAGTGACTATATGCAAATTAACCCAACCAAGATGGTGGCCGGCAGCCAAGGAGCTGGAGCAAATAGGAGGCTTGGTTGCCACAATGATTGAGGAAGCCAAGCTTCTCAGCTGCGGCTGGCTCTGAGCTCCACTCAAAGCAACAAAGCTTCAATTATAGAAGGTAAATAAATCCCAGATACCTGCTTTCAGCTGGCCATGGCCACAGAGCTGGAGCCTTGGGTTGCCCCTGGTGATGGAGGAAGCCAAGCCCTGGCTGGCTCTGAGCTCCACTCCAGGTTACAAAGTTTCAATTATAGAAGGTAAATAAATCCCAGGGGAAAAAAAAAAAAAAAGACAAAATAGAGAGGCTGGGAGCTTCCAAGGCCGGGAGGCTTGGCCAGCCTTAAAACGGCCCTCAGCCCCTCATCCAGACTGGTCAGGCACCCCAGTGGGGACCCCCACCCTGAAGGGGTGTGACCAGCTGAAAACAGCCATCAGCCCCTCACCCAGGCTGGCCAGGCACCCCAGTGGCACCCCAGTGGGGATGCCCACCCTGAAGGGCAAACCAGCCGGCCCCCACCCATGCACCAGGACTCTATCCTATATAATAAAAGGGTAATATGCAAACTGACCCTAACAGCAGAAAGACTGGGAATGACTGGTGATTATGACACAC
Organism: Myotis myotis; assembly: GCF_014108235.1. Lineage (NCBI taxonomy): Eukaryota > Metazoa > Chordata > Mammalia > Chiroptera > Vespertilionidae > Myotis > Myotis myotis. The sequence continues at coordinate 92,219,189 of NW_023416390.1, read as the reverse complement.
ACTGACCACCAGGGGCAGACGCTCAATGCAGGAGCTGCCCCCTGGTGGTCAGTGCACTCCCACAGGGGGAGCTCTGCTCAGCCACAAGCCAGGCTGATGGTTGCAAGTACAGTGGTGGTGGTGGGAGCCTCTCCCTCCTCCTCAGCAGCACTAAGGATGTCAGACTGCAGCTTAGGCCTGATCCCTACTGGCAAGTGGACATCCCCCGAGGGCTCCTGGGCTGCCAGAGGGATGTCTGATTGCCAGCTTAGGCCCAATCCCCCAGGGAACAGGCCTAAGCCAGCAGGTGGTCATCCCCCTAGGGATCCCAGACTGTGAGAGGGCACAGGCTGAGCTGAGGGACCTCCCCCATCCCCACTAAGTGCACAAATTTTTGTGCACCAGGCCTCTAGTATTAAATATATGACCAAGCCTATTGATTTTAACCTCTTAGTAGCTCTTGAACTATCTACTTTTTCCCATCTCTTCCCTGGATGACTCCAGTATCTCTCTAGTCTGGAACTGTTCTAATTCATTTCCAAACCACAGTCAGAATGATTTTTCCCTAAATGCAAATCCCATGCTCATCCACCCTTCTCCACCTCCTGGTTGTAAGCCTATGTGAAGCATCTATGTATCTCCTCTGGGCTATAATAGCTTACTTCTCCCCAGCATTAAACACACCCATATGAACTGTAATTGTCTATTGCATCACACATACACATGCACAAATATGTGCAACACAATCACTTGTGAGCTTTTTGAGGCAAGAGACATCCATGTCTTATCTGTGTATAATAAGAAAAAGTGTGTGGAAATACACTAAAGTGAATTGGACTGACACCTTCATTTTTCACAGCGGGAATCTCAGAGGGTCTGGTGTCTTCTTAAACTTCCCTTTGCCCCCACTTACTGTTTAGTCAATATATGAGATAAAAGCTGACAATGTGTTGTCAAGCTGCTCAGTAGTTTCTAAATAGTGGCTAAATCTGCAAATCTGCTCAACAGAGACTTTGAGTGATGAAATGAGGCAGAACTCACGCCCAAGTGGGATGGGCTGAAGAAGAGGATGGAGAATACGGGTGGGTGGCCACAGGGGTGGGATGAGGAGTGGGGACCCTGCTGGACACAAGGGACGTAGGCAGGAGAGCAGGGTTGTCACTGTGCTGCCAGAACCTGTTTTCACTTGATTCTCAGTTCAGCCTCCTCTCCTCTGCTGACTGCATGAGCTCCTCCTCCAGGGATGCACACTCTTCCTTGGCAGCAGACGGCAGCAGTAACGGGCCACAGCAGTGAATAGCCACTGGCAGGTGGCATGGAGGTGGGCTCCTTCCCCTTAAAAGAAAGCTCTTCCTGGACACCAAGCAAATGAACAGAAACCATGCTGAGACATTGTTTGTCATGAGGCATAAATCTCACAGAGTGGCTTCCAATGAACAGACCAAGGGACACAGAGAAGTCCTGTCAGGTGTCACTGATGTTTCTGTCACTGAAGCATTTCCATGGAACTGGCCCTGAGCTTCTGTCTCATGATTCATGTCTAGGCCAGTGATGTCGAACCTTTTGAGCTCGGCGTTTCAGCATTTTGAAAAACCCTAACTTAATTCTGCTGCCGTGTCACATATAGACATTTTTTGATATTTGCAACCATAATAAAACAAAGACTTATATTTTTGATATTTATTTTATATATTTAAATGCCATTGAACAAAGAAAAATCAATCAAAATAATGAGTTCATGTGTCACCTCTGACATGCGTGTCATAGGTTCGCCATCACTGGTCTAGGCTCCGGGCCACATATGATGGACTCCAGAGAAGCCTCAGGCCCCTCTGTGGCTCCCACGGCATCCTGCACACACCTCTCTGTGCACTTCCACGCTGTTTTCTAAAAGCCCTCCGAATGCCTGCCTCTCCTCCCATTAATCCATGAGCTTTTCAGGTAGGTTTGCTATGTCTGTTCAGCTCTGCAATCCCCCAGAGCCCAGCAAAATGCCTGGTACTCATAGGGACACACTTTAGCAAGATCCTGGACGTGAATGTTTCCACCCACATGATCTCAGGTCAAACCTCTAAACACTATGACCCACTGTCCTCATTCATGAAATTGTGCACCTGCATTCAGTGTGAAAACAAGATTAATCTTAGCTTGGAGACATAAAGTTCCCAGCATGAGGCTGATGCAAACCAAGTACTGGCAATAATTGCACTGCACTGTTCCCCGGGGCTAACGCCCTGCCCACTCCACCTGAAACATGAGAGGAAATAAGACTGCTTTAGTTCAGAGATCGATAAAGTGCGTGATATTTATGAAGGGATGGAACCTGTGCTCCGTGAGCTTCCACCATGTGCTGGGCACTCTGCCTGGGGCGTTTCTCACCACAGCTCTGTGGCTTGGACATTATCACTCCCCTCACAGAGGCGTGAAGTGAGGCTTAGCGAGGCCGTTGTGCTTTCCAGACATCAGTGAGTGAATGGACAGTCAAGGATGCCCGATGGCTGGTGAGGTCAGCCCATGGAGGCGCCAGATCTGGAAGAATACTTTTTCCTTGGGCAGGTGTTACTATGACTCCCACAGCAATAGCCAGCCAGGGGGGTCTTTACGCTTCCTTCCATGAGGCCATTAGACAATAGAATTCATCTTGACCACATCCTGGCTGAACAGGTGGGGTGTGCTCTGTTGGGAGCACCTCCTGTTGTACTTGGATAAGGCACCTCTGATGAAATGGAGATGGAACTGGATGAAACCTGGGCACAGGCCAGATGGTTAAAAGCAGAGCCCAAGTTCCCCTCATGGTTCTTTATATCTCCCGCTGACTGCCCTCAGGGACTGCCTCCTGGTCAGGTCTGTTCTTCACGTCGGACTTGCATTCCACTTGTTCTCACAGGCACTCCTGCTGTTATAAAACTGTTTATTCGGCACAGCTCCATAGTACAAAGATGCCACTCTGGTAGTGGCTGCTTAAAGTTTTGAGATGCTTACTAAGGCCTATGAGACTTCCTGTGAAAAACCTCAAGAAACTGCGGGAGTTGTTAGTTCTTAAAGGAGCAGGAGAGTAAAGCCTCTCTGTTCTGGCCCTCTTGTCGCTCACTGTGGCCCAAGGCTTCCAGAAAAGAGAAGCTGCTTTCCTTCACACTCGGAGCATGACATCCAGGAACGGCCTGGCCTTCCTGTGATGAGGATGAACGATGTGGTGACAAACCCAAACAAGACCCTGCCAATGGAGGACCGAACATTTCATGACTCATCGGAGCTGTTGTCCACCAATGGTCAGCACTGCTTTCAAGGAAAAATCGTGCTCAGAAGGAGGGAAAGTGTAAACAATAATATAAACAGAGCCACATTAATAGAACCAGAGCTGCCGTCCCAGAGGGACTGCCTTGCGCATCTTAGGCCTCAAATCTTTGGATGTTAAAACAGGGCAAAATGTCCCTTGTACTGGGCCTAAGCAACCTGTATCATCTGTTTGCAAAGATGATAGGAAAGCTGACATAGGACAACTGGACTGATGGCTACCTGACTGAGATTTTAAAACATTGTTTACAAATAGCGTGACTGTGTTAGCATCCGACACCAACAGAAATGCCTTCTATCTATTGATGTAAGTGTTCCCTGCCCGTTGCTGTTGTCTACTGCCTGAATCAATGCTCCCAAAGATCTATTATTACCAATTTCAAATAAAGCATCTGGCCTCTAACCTTGAAAGGCCTTTTTCCTTTTTAAGTTAACATCACAAACCTGCTGTTAGCAAAGCAGACCAGGGACCTTCTCTGGAGCCCAGGCCCTCTGAGGGAGGGCGTGCGCACTGTCTTTCCTCTCGGGCAGTGGAGGCGACACAGGGCATGTTTGGGGGCACAGTCCTGGGAGCAAACTGGTGTTTTCTTCTTTATCCTCCACCAGAAGCAGGTCCATAGGACGAGTACTCATATTTAGAAAATAAAGATTTTGTGCGCTTTCATGTTGGCCACACTGTGCATTTTGTCAGCACAGGTAAAGAAGACAAAAGGTGAAAGAAGGGACAAAAAGGTAGACGTGAGAGGCTTCACGTCAGAAAAACGGCTGATAAACGCCACACGTAGCTCCGAATCCCCCAGTTGGTTTGCACTTCACTGGCTTTGGAGGGGAAAGTGGTTTTGCCATGTGACGGGTTAACCCCGATTAGGAAGGAATTCTAGGCCAGTTATTTCTCTTTTATAAGGACAAAATAGGAAGAAGAAAAAGTGTCAGCCCCCCCCTCCCCCACCCCCGCGTGTGTGGCCACCTCCTCTTCCCCATAGCTAACTCGTTTTCTCGATAAAGTCGTCCAGACCTGTGGCTCTAAGAACCATCCACATCGAGTGGCTCCCCAGTGCAGCTCTCCACCCCCTCACCTCACCTGTCATCCCCGCTGCGTTCCCCTCATCCCAGTCAGCAGTTTCTCTGGCTAAAACTCTGAGAGATACCCTGACTCCTCTCTCTCTCTCTCTCTCTCTCTCTCTCTCTCTCTCTCAACCCACATCCAATTTATAAACAATCCTGTAGGTTCAGAATACATCCAGGATCTGACCATTTTCATCTCCTCCTGTCACCATTCTAACTTGCCTCCCTCTCTCACCTGGCTGCCCGGCGACCTGACAGCTCTCCTCACTTTTATTCTTGTCCCCCGTGATCCACTATCTGCAAAGCAGTAACACTGGTCCTTTGAAAACATCAATCAAATCATGTCACTCCTCTACTCAAAGGCTGATGGCTCCCCAGCTCACAGAGCATGATACCTGAACTCTCGCTGGCAGCTCCTATGTGGCTCAGACATGGCGACCTCCTTGCTGGCTGCCTGGGAATGCCACCTCATCCCACCCAGACCTTTGCGCTGCAGTCCCTTCTGACTGGTCCTACTGCAGACCTTCACAGGACCATCACCTTCACTTCGCTCAGTTCTCAGCCCCAAGCCTGCCTCCTCAGAGGCCCTTCCTGGACCACCCATCCACAGTGGTACCTTCACCAGACCTTCATCCTTACTGTGCTTGGTTTTTCTTCATAACATCACAACTACCTAGCTTTGTATTTTATTTGCTGCCTATTTATCACCTGCCTGTTCTCACCAGAACGTGAACTTTGGGAAGGCAAGGACTTGTCCATGTTCTATCCCCAGTGCCTAGAAGAACACTTGGCACACAGGCAACCAATAGCTATTTGTTAAACAATCGAATGAGAGCGTAGCGCAAGTTTCCTACAAGTGTGCATGGGCCTCAGGTGGGGCTCAGGGTTTCAGAGGCTTGAATATTTTGGGGCTTTTTTGGCTTTTTGAACCTCAGAGCCACAGAGATCCTTTTTTGGAGGGATGACTCGAGATGAAGATAAGGATGATGAAGAAGAGGAAGGGGCCACGTGGGACCCTGGGAGCTTGAGGTTTGAGGACCCCCAGCCCCCTGAGGAATTTGGCTTCAGCTTCAGCTTCAGCTCTGCAGGGGGATGCGTTTCCAGGATAGCTTCAGCTTTGATGACCTGGTGCGGGATTTTAGTAACATCTTCAGCGAGCGGGGACCTGGACCTCGCCTCCCCACCCTCCTGAACTTCCAGGTACTGAGTCAGACACACCGAGTGAGAGATTGCAGGCGGGACAGACGCTTCGGGACTCAGTGCTTACGTATCCAGAGAGTCACCAACACAGGATCTTTGGGGTCTTGGAGAGTGATGCAAGAACTGACTCTCCAAAGCCAGCGGCAGGCTGGGCTCCCAGAGACCTTTTCGTAGGTTTGATGACGTGTGGCCTGTGACACCCCCCCACCCCTTCTAGAGCCAAAGAGGACAAGAATCTTGATTCCCAGGTTTCCCTGGAGGGCCTTGCCCCAGTTCTGCAGCCCCAGCCCAAATCCTATTTCAAGAGTGTTTGTGTGACCACGATCACTAGGCCAGATGGGACAGCAGAGGAACACTGGACTGTGGTGGACAGTGAGGGCTGAACAGAAAGCCCAGTAACCCATCAAGAAGCAGATGGCAGTCCCAGCGATAATCCTGAATCACCATCCCCTCCAGCCCTGGATGATGCCTGTTCATCCTGGATTTATTCCTAGGCCGTTGGTCCTGGTCCCAGTAGCCTTGTTAACCCTCAGAGGCTTTCAGGTTCTTCCCACCCCCGACCCTTTTCTCACCATCAATGGGCTTCGCTTCTCCTCTTGCAGCCTCAGGGCCTTGGGTGTGTGGAACAGTGAATTAGGGGTATGTCAGTGTGTCATTCACACAAACTGAATAGTAAAACCCTTATTTATGCTAAAAAAAAAAAAATGAATGAATTCATCAAATTGAAACACAGGCAACTCCTTTGAGACTTTTGGTCATAGGAGACGGTAAGTTAAAGGCTGTAATTTTTGCCCAGGCAGCATGGCTCAGTGGTTGAGCATTGGCCTATGAACCAGGAGATCACCATTCAATTCCCAGTCAGGGCACATGCCAGGGTAAGGCTCAATCCCCAGTGGGAGACATGCAGGCGGCAGCTGATCAAGGATTCTCTCTTATCATTGATGTTTCTATCTCCCTCCCCCTGAAATCAATAAAAAAATATGTATTTTTAAAAGGCTGTAATTTTTATTCAAACATTTATCATTTTTTTTAATATATTTTACTGATTTTTTTACAGAGAGGAAGGGAGAGAGATAGATAGTCAGAAACATCGATGAGAGAGAAACATCGATCAGCTGCCTCCTGCACATCTCCTACTGGGGATGTGCCTGCAACCCAGGTACATGCCCTTGACCGGAATCGAACCTGGGACCTTTCGGTCTGCAGGCCGACCCTCTATCCACCGAGCTAAACTGGTTTCGGCTATCATTTATTTGGAAAGTCAAACCCTATGCAGCTTGACTCACCTATAAAATTATTGAGTATTCATTCTTTCAATAAATTTCCTTTGAGTGACTATTGTATGCAAGCATTTCCATCCTAGAAGATCATTTATTGAGGATGGAGGGAAACAGTACAGAGAGAAATGAGTCTCAAAAAGGTCCCAGCAGACAGATGGCAGTCCAGTTATTCCTCTCAGGATCAAACAACAGCTAGAAGTCTGCTCATCTTTGTTGCCTGGTGACATGAATGACATGTCTGAAGGTCAAGCCATGTACCAGGGCGAAGGAGGTAACTTGGGGACTGAAAACTCTGACAGCATCTTCTCTTATGCATGGCTACCCTGCTGTCTCAGCTGGAGCAACAGCGCAGCCTGAAGCCACCGAACGGGTTAAGTCCCGTGTAATCCATGGTCTTGGGACCTAAAATTCTGCCCCAGCATGGCACATTCACATGCATGCTGAAAGCTCCCACATAGCCCCCTGGTCCGGACCACAGCCATGAGCTCCGACTCCAGGTGTCTGACTCCATCCCCAACATGTGCCCTGGGCTCTAGCGGGCAGGCCCCAGGTGCACACGCAGCTTGCTTCTCTCGCCAGCTCCTCACCTAGCTTGCCCGCAGCCCAGTTGCTGAAGCCAAGAAGCCCTGTCACTCTGCATCTTCCCTCCCTTCACACCCAATCCGGCAGCGAGTCCCTGTGCTCTTCGTTAGAAACATGCCCAGATGGCGCCCCCCTCGCCCTCATCCCAGCAGCTTCCTCCTGCACACATGTCCTCAGACTCCGCCGCAGCTTCTCAGGGGCTCTCTCTGCCCTGACCTTTGCCCCTAATTAACTCTGCTCACAGCATTTGGATTTAAACATATATTGGCACATGCTTCATCTCCTGACAGGTCCCCTGATGGCTCCCCTATAGAACCAGGAGCAAACTCAAACTTCCTGCCATGACTGACAAGGCCTACAGGCCCACCCCACGCTGTCTGGGATCATCACCCATTAATCTCTCCCTGACTGTTCAGCCTCCTGGCTGTTTTGTGAACATACTAAGCTCATTTCTTCTTCAGGGTTTTTGTTCTTGTCATTCCCCTGCCTAGAAAAACTCTCTCTGTTCACGCAAATGCTACCTCATCCAAGAGACTTCTCCAACCTTCCTATGTAACATACATGGTCACTCTGGGCGCTAGCCTGGTTCCTCTTACCTTTGAAACAACTGCCTGACATGACAAGGTATCTTGTTTGTCTCCCTGGTGGGATGTGAGCTCCATGAGGACCGGCTGTTACTGGCTGCATCTCCAGTGTCTAGGGAAATGCCTGATGTATAGTAGTATTCATGAATGAATGAATGAATGAATGGGACATGTAATCAGAAAGAGACTGTGTAACCCACATATAAATAAAAGTGTAAATGTGCCCCACTCTCAGCAACCTCACTCACCAAATCTAGAGTCGCCCAGAATGGTTAAAACCCTGGTCCCTCCCACTGGGAGCTAAGAATACCTTCTTTACTCTCCTGGGACAGATCTATGCTACGATGACACCCTAGAAATAATGCCGATTTATCTGCCAGGGAGCCACCCAGAACCAAAGACCAGGGTGCATGACACACCATCGCTTCTGCTGTAAGTGACACGTTGATCTCAGACTTCGCCTCTGCTCATGTTCTTGCTGTCAGCCACCCTGAAGTCTTGAAAAGAGTAGACAGGACGGGCCTGTGTTTCCTTTTGAGAGTTATAAACAGGCAATGTTTCTCAGTGCTACTGAACTCAAGCTGAAAAGACTCCATCCCTGACCATCAGCTTCTAACAAGGTTATTCTTCCTCATCCACAAACTATAGGTTCAAAAAGACTTCCTCCCTGCCCATGTGACTCAGCTGGCTGGGTGTTGTCCTGTGCACCAAAAGGTCACAGGTTCGATTCCAATCAGGACATGTGCGAGGGTTGCGGGCTCCATCCCCAGTGTGGGGCGTGCAGGACGAAGCCGATGGATGTTTTACTCTCACGTTGATGTCTCTCTCTCTCCCTCTACCTTTCCCTTCTTCTCCCTCTAAAACTCAATAAAAATAAAAAAATATATATATATCTTTTTAAAAAAAAACCTGCCATTGAGTTGTTGTGTTAGAAGGCACATTCATATTCATTAAGTCCAGCCTCTTCCATTTCACAGATGAGGAAACCGGGGCACAAGGAAATGACTGACTTGACGTTTCATTGGAGTCAGGGCAGAGGCGATGCATTAACCTCGCTTTATACCTTTCACCAAATGCGCACTTGACAACCTACTACTCAACTTGACTCGCGCTTGTCCTGGGGAAGCTGCCCTGTTCTAAATCACATGCCGGTTCATCATCTCGAATAAGATGTCTCCACGACACCTAGGACTGAAGGCATCTCCCTGAACAGGACCCCTCAGCTCCCCCGCACAGGGCGGGCACCCCTCACACAAACCGCTGCTGGAGCTGCCTCCCCCGCAGAGTCCGCTTTGCCTCCTGGAAACTTTGATGCCTTGGTCCCAGGTGTGCCGTCCTGGAGGCAGATGTCACAGTGGTTAACGATAGGTGCTTGCTGAGCAGATGAGCCTGTTTCACATCCTGTTCTAGTTGTGTGAGCGGAGGGACTTTTTTTACGATCGTTGCAAGATACAGAACAGTCTAGATCATGGGTTCTCAACCTGTGGGTCGCGACCCCTTTGGTGGTCGAACGACCCCTTCACAGGGGTCACCTAAGGCCATCCTGCATATCAGATATTTACATTACGATTCATAACAGTAGCAGCATTACAGTTATAAAGTAGCAACGAAAATAATTTTATGGTTGGGTCACAACATGAGGAACTGTATTTAAAGGGCCAGAAGGTTGAGACCCACTGGTCTACATGATATTGCTCATTTATGGGATTAAAAATGTGAACACAGGTACATCTCGTTTCACAGACTCTAAGATGCAACTGTGACCCTTCTTAAAAAGGAGGTGAAGAGGGGCCTTGCCCTGGCGGGGGACTCAGCTGGCTGAAGTGTCATCCCGATCCCGGTCAGGGACATGGCACATACAAGACTCAACCAATAATGCATATAGCAACAAGTCTCTCTCTCTCTCTCTCTCTCTCTCTCTCTCTCTCTCTCTCTCTCTCTCTTTCTCTCTCCCCCCAGTCCCACTCCCCCATTAAAAATTTAATAAGCAGGTAAAGCAGAGGCCTCTTACAACCTGGACGCCCTCACGCCGCTGCCGCCAGGTGGCGCTCCAGCTTTGTGTGGAGATTCCCACAGACACCCTCTTCATTCCTGATCTTTCTCTCTCTCAGCTTCTTTGCATTTGAGAAACGTTCTGAAGATCTAAAGAGGGACAGACAGACAGACAAGGAGCATAGGACCAGAGATGAGACACAAGGATGGACAGCACCCCAAGTGGGCAACTGCAGGGACACAATTCTATTCCTAGCTGCAGGGGCTGCCAGACTCTGCCCCGCCCTTTGGGGAAGCCATAGGTCAAAATATAAAAACATAAAAATAAATTCAATATTCATGCCTTTGTTCCATAGACTTCACTACAGTAATTTTATTGTAAAGAAACTTTCTACAATACTTTACAAACTCTATGAATAAAAATATTTACATAATTTTAATAGCAAAAATAATTGGCAATATCTCAACTTTACATTGGTAGGTTAATAAGCAAGTAAAATTAATCTGTAATAACATTATTAATTTCATAAAAATATGATAACCAGATTAAATTTTACAAAGCAAGACATAAAATTATATGGACAGTAGAAGTGGATCAAAGAAGCAAGAGCTTTTTATACAGAAAATTTAATTTTGAAGGAATAGTCACATAAGTTTAAACAGGGAAAATATATGGAATTAAAACGACAGACCCCCTAAATCTAGCATTCACGCATCCATTCATCATGTGTCCAGCCACGCGGGCCATGCCCCTCCTGTGTGCTTCGCACTGTACACTGAAGTGTGCTGGTGAGAACACGGGACAACGTGCCCTAAAGAAGCTTATGATGTAGTAACATGCAGATAATTTTTTTTCACTAAGGATTGTAGCAGAACAAAGGAATCAAGTTAAGAGATAACACAGTAAAAATAAATCAATTCAAAAAGCTCTGGGTAGCTGGGTGGTTCAGTGGTTTGAGCATCTTTCCTTACACCAAAAGGTTGAGGGTTTGATTCCCGGTCAGGGCACACAGCCAGTCTGTGGGTTCAATCCCTGGTTGGAGTGTGTACAGGAGGCAATCAATCATCGCTTCACTCTCACATCTATGTTTTTTTTCTCTCTCTCTTTCCCTTCCCCTCTCTTCAAAATCAATTAAAAAAAAAACACACATATATTCAAGTCTGGATTATAATTTTTAAAAAGCTAGAAAAATAGTGGCAAAATCAAACCTAAGGAAAAAGGAAAGAATTATTAAATACAAAAAAGTTGGATTCATTCAAATCCTAAAAAGTAGAATCAATTATAAGAACTTATGTGGTGAAAAGACCATAATATAGACAAATATCTCACAATGCTAGTTGACAAAAAGGGGAAAAAAACTTAAAGCATTACTGGTAAGCATGGAGGACTTCTGAGTCCCAGGCCTGACTTTTGTTCTCACTCTCACAGCACAAAGAGTTGAACAAACTGAAAATCAGCAACTCTTCTTGGACCCATCAGAGAACTGAAATCACGGGCAGCCTCTGCCCAGACAGGTGGGTGCAGGAATCAGGCCCACCAAAAAGCCCAGGGCAGACACTACCTGGGAGCCATGCTGGGAGGCCCAACTGTGATGACAAACTGCTGGTCAGCCCTCCCTCGGGCCCTCCCTCGGGCCAGTCATAGGGTCTCACACTTCCTGGGTTTTGCCTCCATCCAGGACTTGCCCCAGGTTCGCCATGAAGATGGCTGGGAAATGCCCTTACAGCAGAGAGGGGAGAGGAGCCATCCTGAAATATGCCTAAAGCCGTTCTTCTTAACAAAGGACTGACTGCCGCAGGCACAAACAGTGTTTGTTTATTATAGAACTATGTACACCTCGTTGATAAATTTTAAAATCTCAGAGAAATGGTTGATCTTAAAAGACATGGATTGACCAAAACTAATGAAATCAGAGGGAAATTTGAATGGGACAAGGACAAGTGTGGAGAAATGAGCTTCTCCGATGCTTCTGTAAGAAATAACCAGATGTCATTCTTCGGAATGCAATTTGGAGGACCATGTCAAATAGCTCCAAATCACGCAGGCACAGCGATCTATAAATCACCCTTATGCAAATGTATCTTAAAATAAATAAATAAGAGTGCAAAAGTATATTCTTCTACAGCCAAAGATATTTATCAAAGTACTATGTATAATAGCAAAAACTGAGAACAACTTACATTTCAAATAAAAACAATTTTGACAAATAAATGGTGGTACATCTCCACAACAGGCTGCTAGCCAGTCATTAAAAATGAGGCTGCTGTACTTCGCGGTTCCCAAAGTTGTTCATGATTTAGTACAAGCGACAAAAAGCAAGTTGCCAGCAAGATGGATGAGCATCTCCGTGGTGGTATTTATTGGAGCAGGAGAGAAGCATTCCCGAAGACTGCACATCACATCGCTAACAGCACTGACACCCGGGGCTTCAGTTTGGGAGATTTTTCACTTTCTTCTTCGTAGTGTATATTTTTTCTTTTCAGATTTGCATATTTATTAAATACGTATAAAATATGTACACATGGGAAAACTGACCAATAAATATACTAAAATATTGTCATTGTCTCAGGTGCTGAAAATATGGTCTAATTTTTTTATTCTTATCTCCATACTGCAAGTGTAGAGAAGTCTTTTATGACAATCATTACCAATTGAGAAATAAACTTATAAAGGATGCGGGTTCCTAGGTTGTGGTGCCAACTCTGCAGACAGTGTGAGCACAGCGTGGCTTCCCTCCCGCGCTCCTGGTCTCGCCGCTGAGGTGACTGCACCAGCGGGGACCGCTCCAGCCCCGCTGCCAGCCCACGCCGATGCTCTTTCCAGCCACCAGCTCAGTCACAGGGAATATCTACTGTTGAAAACGTGGTAAAACATCCATTTGGAAACAGATTTTTAAGAAGAAAATAAAACAAGTAATAGTCATTTGTTCCACTTAACAGGAACAACCATCTGAAAACGGAAAGTGTCCGTGGCGTTAATGGTGGCATCTAGACGCAAATGTTACCTGGGAGCCTGGCAGGAGGGCGACGAGGGCGAGGCTGCTGCAGGCGCCAAACGCCCGGGTGTCTTCAGCGCTGGCCGTGCAGGAGGCCAGCCCTCCGAGCCACGTGCAAGGCCTCCGGGTCCACTTGTGCCCAGAGGAACCCTGGCTGTTCACCCGGTGGAGTTCCGTGTGGGGCTGCGGAGACCATCCGGGGCCAGGCGCTGTGCTGGTGCCGGGGGTTTGGAAGGAAAGAAGGACAGACTGTTCTCACGGGGTCTCACCCACCCGCAAAGGAAAGCCAAGCAGAACACTAATCCTGCGTCATGGAGGGCGGCACTGGCGCGGTGGACAGGAGCCGCTCCCAGAGTTCAGCCTGGCCTTCTAGGCGCGCACAGGTGAGCGAGCGTTAGCCCGAGGCCTGAGGAAAGGTAACGCCCTAGCAAAGCGGGTGGGTGTGGGCACAGGGCCGAGGAGCCTATGGTGTGCGGTGTGCGTCCGCATACCTGGGGGTGCAGGCGGGCAGGATGAGGGGTGCAGAGGCCAGGAGGAGCTTTACACGAGGCCGCTCTGTGCCCAGATTTAATTCCAAACTCAGGAACCAAGAAAACAAGGACCAAGAGGGTACACCCAAGGACCTGACCTTGATCCCTCCCCATGCACCACACACCCATGCTGACCTGGCCTGCTAGGAGCAAGGTGGTCTTTCTCTAAGCCACATCTGAAGTCAGAGACAGCAGCAAAACCCGTGGGCGGGGTGGGAGGAGGATGGCGCCCAGGGCTGCCCCCCTGACTCACCTTGGCCTTCCAAATGCCTCTGAGCAGAGAAATGCAAGAGCAGAAAATCTGGTCTTGGTGTTTCCAGTTTCCCACAATTGTTCTAATTTGTAAGATTCTAATGCAATGGTTCTCAACCTGGGCTGCACATTAGAATCACCTGGGAATCTTTTTAAAATCCTGATTTCTGGCCTCATCCTCCGGAAATTCCGTTTCTTTGTTACTAATGGTGTGGCCCCACCCCATAACAAAGAAACAGAATTTCCGGAGAATGAGGCCCAGAAATGAGGATTTTAAGTAGATTCCCAGGTGATTCTAATGTGCAGCCAAGGTTGAGAACCACTGTTCTAATGTGTCCAAGTTTCCACTTCCATTACATTAAATCTGCAAAAAATAATTCTCTGGTAATTTTCCAGTGGAGAAAAGACAATCCAAACGAATGTTCCCCTGCACCGTTCCCTGGCCCTCACAGGCCAGGCCGGGACTGGCCGCCTGGGTGCTGGGCATGGCTGCCATCACGAACAGAGGGCAGGGCCGGCTTCAACAGCGTACACGTTGAGTGGAGCCTGAACGGAAAACCCCTCCGGGTGTCCAGGAGTCTGTGAAGGAGACTTGAGAGAAGGGAAGGGTCCCAGAGAGCAGTGATGGGAGGAGCATCGCAAAGCCTATGGCAGCAAGACGACCCAGCTGCCTTTCCTTGATCACAAGTCAATGCTGGATTCTCTTTTCTTCTTTCTTTTTTCCAGGAGATGTGAGTTTTATTTTGTCTTGTCTGGCTAGAGGTTTGGCTTGCTCTCGAATGTTCCAGGGTAGAGAGAGACTCAGAGAAAGGGAGTTGGAGCCTTTTTGCCAACTTTCCTCTCTGACTCTCGCCAGTGGTCTGTCCCTCCGTGTCCTGGGCCACGGCTGGAGTTCCCACGGTGGCCCTTTGGGACACACCCACCCACTTTATTTTCATCTGCTCTCCTTGCAGGTCCTTCCTCTCCCGAGGCCGCTGTTCTGGTTGTGGCTCATCCAGCTGAGGCTGCAGTTTCTCCTGCCCCACTGTAGCCGCCCCTCTACATCCCGTTCCCTAGCAGCTGTGCCAACAGGCCTTGCCAAAGACGAAGGCTGCTCCGCTGGCTGGGAGGTGCTAGCAGAGCAGGCGTCTTCCTCAGGAGCGCTCCGAGGCTTTGGATTCAGCTTGGGTCTCAGGGGGCCTCTGTCATCACCCCTATCAGCTCCATGACCGATCATCACATCCCTCACATCTGCCCTCAGAGCGGGCCCGCCTCCTCTGCCGTCAGCATCCCTCCGGCACCCACTACCATGTCTCTTCTGCCACTGCCCGGTCCTGGAGGCACAGCCTCTCATAGGCTCTGCTGCCTCTGTCATCATAGCAACCCGGCCACCATCGCAGTCCAGATCCCGCGCAGGCCATCGCGGTAACTATCCCTACTCCCATCACGGTATCGGTCTGAATCATAATGATCTCGATCTCCATACTTGTCTCCAAAGCTGTCACCACCTATTCCAGGTGGGTCCTCCTCAAAGCTGCCTGTGGCAGGGCGGGCCCTCCAGTCTGTGTCTGTTTTGTCCGAATCCTGATTTCTATCTCAGCCAGGACGATCATCCCTGTTTTCATCCTGGGCTTGATCAGCAACGCCCACTCGCATCTCCTGTTACCGGGAGCCTCTCCACCTGGGCTCAGGCACTGAGCAGGAACCCAGGCCTCACACTCAGCATAACCAAGCGTCCCCTCTCTGATGGTGGGTCACGTGGTAAGCACGCTGCTCTGATGTTTAATCCTCTACGGCAGCGGTTCCCAACCTGGGGGTCGGACCCCTTTGGGGGTCGAACGACCCTGTCACAGGGGTCGCCTAAAGCCATCGGAAAACACATATATAATGACATATTGTTTTTGTGATTAATCACTATGCTTTAATTATGTTCAATTTGTAACAATGAAATTGGGGGTCACCACAACAGGAGGAACTGTATTAAAGGGCCGCGGCATTAGGAAGGTGGAGAACCACTGCAAAGGATTCCTTAATGGAGTGCTCTGTGACATCACAGGGCAGGTGCGCTAGAGAAGCCGTGCAGGGTGGCCTATCGTCCTTGCTCTGCTCATGTCTGTCTAACTGCCCACAACATCCCTCCTCAAGGACCTTGGCTCTGAATTCTTTCTGAGCAAAGAGGGGGCGGGGTCTCTTCCGTAACTGCTTCATGCTGAGAAGGGACGGAGGTTTCTCTCAGAGCCAAGAGATGATTGCTCTCTGTCAGAGGGACGATGAGGCCTGGGCACAGGACAAGGCGGGAATGGGGCCTAGAGATGGTATTCCCTAGGTGCGAGTAGGGCTTGTAACCTGGTGGAGACAAACTGTTATAAAATTTAGTATCATTGTGCAAAAGTTAGAACAGTAAGAATTATGGCAAATGGTCTGGTAGAAGGGAAATATATTTCAGTTCTAATAATTTCCTATTGAAACACAATTTTTCTTTCTAAAATCACCCTCATTTTTATTAAAGACCAATTCACTTACTGTATTAAGTCTAGTTTCAATTTGGCTTGACCATTTGCACAAACACAGTAAGAATAGCAATTGATCATATAGACTTTTTTTTTTTGGCTTTGCTGGAATTTCATGATTGAGCTTTAATTAGCCCCTCAGAGCAAAGAAAACCAAACCATCTAGCTGCCATCAGGTTTCCTGCAATACCTGTGGACTTGGGTGAATTCCTCACATTCTATGGTTCCCAAATGTCTTGAGGTTCCTTCCTCGCCATCTCTCAGAAAAGTAACCTTTGTTCCTTACCTGGAAAGATGTGGCCAAGCAAGGTACCAGGTTATTTCTCCAAGGGGCTCTTATGGGCTTTGAGGTCAGCTTCCATTCCTTAAACTTTCTGGTGACATCCAGAGTCTGGGCACGTCTCTCTCAGACATGACATTCCAGTCGAAGTCTTGGTTAATATAGCCACAATTGTAAACAGGTCTTATTGGATTCATGCAAAGAAATGTATTGCCATGACTCACTTATAAAGAATTGCCAAATTCTGGAGGGATTAGGTCGGGAGAAAAATATATAATTTACCAAATTGCTTTAAAGATGCTTCCTTATATCTAAAAAAACATAAAGTTTAAGAATCAGCAATACTTTCAACAAGTTACAAATCTCTATGATTATTTTAAGTCATTCAGTCCCATAATCAATTTATTGTTTCTCCTGATTTTTCCTGCCAGTACTTCTATAAATCCAGATATTCTAAGAGTTCTAATAATTTTCATCAAGTTCGAAGGGAATGATCTGAAAATGTCAGAGTCCTTTCCATGGATCCCTCAGAAGATGTATCATTTTTCCAAATGCATTATAACAAAACAGTGACTGTCTCTAAAATGACATGGTTATGGATCTGATTATAATGGAAATGACATGAAATCTTGTCCTTTCTGCAAAACACAATGTTCTAAAGTAACTAGTAGTGTTATAAATGAAAGCATAATATAGCTATTTCTTTATTTGACAAAGTATAAAATTTTCCTTCATGAGAGAAAACAAATCCTTAGGGCATTCCAGGGCCTTTGGAATGACCTAAAGCCAATTCTAGGTCAAGAAAAGTTTCTGTTATGCCCAGATTTCAGGATCCTCAAGAAAACACACCAGGGAGCCAGCCGTATCCGATGCAAAGGCATAAGAGTCTTTATTTCAAACCCAGGTTTGGCTCCCCTACCCTCCTTACCGACTCAGCGGCAAGTGGCAAAAAAGAGCGGGCTCTGTGTGGTGAGGGGTTTTATAGGGGGTTGGAGTAAGGGGAGGAGAGAGGACTGTGGGCCCTGCCGATTGGCAGAGCGCAATTTGGTGTCTTGTTACACAGGATGTGGTCGTATCTATGGCGCGCACTTCCCTTGATTATCATTGGTTAGTTTAAAGAAATCCTAGGTGTGGCTAGCAGAGACTTAGGCTTCCAGGAAGAAGCTCCTTGCGGAGCACATGGCTAAGGCATTTGCCCAAAAATGGAGGATCCGGGGCAAGATGGATGGCATAGCCCTCGCCCTTTCAGTTTCTTAAAATTCAAGCCCTGGGAAGATTGTCAAACTTATTTTCCCAAAATATTATATATCATATATCATTATTATTATTATGCATTCAAAGTGAGAAAAGGATATTAAACACAAACATAGGCTAGCAACCTTCAGTTCCCATGATTAAGAAGATGGCTTTTTAAAAAATCAATTACCTGATTAACATAACTTATAACCATTCAGTAATTTATATAACGTTTGATTCCTGGACAAAAACAGGAAAGACTTATTCCCTTTTAATAGACTAGAAAAGAACTGACCTAAATGAGGCTTATTCTCTTTAACTTCATTTGTCCTTGGGTGTGGTCAGCAAATGGCACTAATTGGATTTCTGCTATCTGTCTCCCTGAGTAGGTTGATATAAACTATATACCCTCTGGTTAGGGAAGCAAAATGCAAATTATTTACTCTTAAGTGTCCTTGGTTTAGGGAAGATAACCATCTCAGTTTCTCTGTTCTACCTGTCCTGGCTTACTGGCCTATGTCATTTATATAAATTCTTTTCAACATTTCTCTTTACAAATATTCTGCAACTTTCACAAACCTTTCTTCACAAACCATACAACTTTATCAGAAATGACCAGCTTTAGAACCCACTTTTTTTCCCTTCAAAATGCATCTCCATGTTCCATGCTTTCTATTACTCCAAAATCAGAATTTCTTTCTAATTAGTTAGAGTTCTTAACCCTTGGAAACCTTAATTTTTAGGTGATAATATATATATATATATAATTAACGTTCTTCAGATTAGC
Source organism: Myotis myotis (assembly GCF_014108235.1). Classification (NCBI taxonomy): domain Eukaryota; kingdom Metazoa; phylum Chordata; class Mammalia; order Chiroptera; family Vespertilionidae; genus Myotis; species Myotis myotis. The sequence goes on along the minus strand of NW_023416390.1, from coordinate 92,200,643 downwards.
AACACATTCACAAATGCTTGATTCCTCCTACAAAACGCTTGATTCACCTTCGGTCTCAGGTGAGATGACAGGGATTGCTGAGGCTGCAGCTGGGACTTAGAACAGGAAATTTCTGGCAGCGCTACAAATTAAAGAGTCCAGACCTCAGCCCCAGGAATCCCCAGTCCAGGCAGCAAGCAGGATCCCCGGTACTCACCCCGAGGAGTCTCTCACTTAAGTCCCTTCGTGGTCACCAGAATATGTGACCTGCTGCTTTCCCACGCTGCCGGCAGGATTGGAATAAATGTTCATCTAGGATTCAACCCTGTCTCTGCTTAATTGGCTCAAGCAGTGACAGGCAGCCCGGACCCCTTGGTTGTCAGGTTACAGGACAACTCCAACAGAAGACAGCCTGACGCACAGCCAGCTGATCCACTGGACTCAGAAACAAACACTCCACCTCCCAGCAGGCTACACTGAACTTGCTCAGAAGTTCAGGCCTGGGCCCCACCCATCTCACTGCGCCTTTCCCACCAGATTGGAAAGAGACCCATCTCTGGAGCTCCAGTTCCTCCTCCTCCTCCTCCTCCTCCTCCTCCTCCTCCTCCTCCTCCTCCTCCTTCTCCTCCTCAGAACCTCAGGAGAGTTTGGTGTCAAACTGGCTACACAGGCACTTACATTCATGGCCTCAGGCTTCTGCTTAACTCTTGCAAATTTAAGAAACATTCAAACCTGTAGAGAATTTTTGTGAGTTTATTTGAGCCAAACTGACAATTACTGGAAGTAAAATCTCAACTGATTGAGAAAATGCTCCGGAGAATGGCAGTTCTGCTCCCTGCTTTCTACATAACAATCAAAAGAGAGGAGGTGAGTGGATTACATGAAAGCCATGGGTGACAGGTTAGGGAGGAGGGAGAAAACAAAGTGGGGGGGGAACCTCTGGGACTGGATAAAAAGTAAGGTGATAGACACACGCTTCTTTCGCTGAGGTGGGTGCAGGAGAGTTAACAGTCAGCAATTAGCATGGTGACAATGACTACAAGGGGATCAGGGGTCTCAGCCCTGGTGCAGTGGTTGTGCCCTCAGGGATCCCAAAAAAGGGAAGTTACCTTGATAGTCCCAGAATGTTACCTTAGATGCAGAAAGACAATAGATAGGCTCAGTAAGGTACAGACTGACCTTTGTCAGGGAGGATTCTAACCTAGGACATGACTACCTCACATACACTGCTTTTAGTTAAAAAGTTTTAATTTCAGACCATCTCTTTGTTCTCGGTGGACGTGGAGTTCTTGGGGTGCCATGAGGAAAAGAATTTCCTAAAGACCCCCACAGGAGGATGGGCTTGGTGGAAAGCTTCATTGGTGATGGAAAACTAAGGGGGTTCGGTTCCTCTCCAACATCCCATCTCTGGCCCTCCCGCCCTGGAAGGAGCCCAGCCTCATCTTCAGCAGGGCTGGAGCCGAGGCCGCTGCCCAGAGTCTCCGCCCGTATTAAGGCACAGTCCGGTCCAGCATCGGGCCAGCTTAGCTGTGTTCCCAGCTGCAGTCCATTGTGTGTGGGGCCCGCACATCCACGGGCCCTGTGGCTGCTTAAGGCCACATAGCTATGGAGTGAGACAGGCAAGCGTAGGAGTGAGTGGGGCCACCAAGCCAGAGAGAGTGTTGTAATGTACTCTGCGAATCACAGGAGGACGCCTCAAGAAGTCGAATTAAAGAGTCACATTTATTCCAAATCCGGGACTATGAGGGGGCATTTCACTCTCCCAGATCTCATAGTGATAAGATGGCCGCAACACCAGATTTATATAGGCAAAAATCACAAAGGTATCGATTACATACCAAGGTTTGGAATGAGGAACCTGGTTTGCAAAAAAGCAGTTTACAGAAGCAGACTTAAGCATGTTATCTAAATTATAGTTTTGGGTCTCCGGATCACTGAGTTGACAGAAACACATTATCTAGAGCCCTCAGGTCTTGGGACCACTGAGTCAATAGGGACACATTGTCTGGAGCCCTCTGACCTTAGGATAATTGTGCTGTCCTTCCCAGGTACAGAATAATGTGCTTCAATAATCAGTATGACCACAACCAATGGGATATTCACATTACAATCAATAAGGTACTCAATCGAATGAGATAATTTATATAATTCAGAAAATCAAAATAATTTTTCTATTATTTTAGCAAGCAAATAAGAACAGAAGCCAAACAGCAGGGTTAAAGTTAAACTATAGTTTCTACCTGAGATGATTGCTACCATATTTCACAAAGAATCCGGGTTCCAGTCCAAAAATTCCATATCAGTGACGAGGCTGAAATGGTCAATGGCCACAAGGGATGATCATAGGACTGAAGAGCCTGCACAGAGGGGGGTCTTTGAACGAGCACCCAGAGGCCGGGAGGCTGGTGTCTAAGCCAGGCCCGGGGACCGGCACCTCTGGAGGTGGCGCGGTTGGGGTGAGCTCCACTGTGTGAGCTGCCATGGCGCCTAGGTGGAGTGGGGAGTGATTACAGGAGGGTCGAACCAAGAGACCGGCCTCTTGGAAGATGGACGGCTCCTACCGGATCTTGGCAGGCCGAGGGCCGGAGGGCACACAGGAGCCACAGGCAGCTTCTGAGACAAGGGCAAAGTGGCCAGCGGAACAGTGCTTTTCTCATTTCCTAACAAGAAACGGAAGGTCTACAAGCCTGAGTGAGCTTCCAGGGACTGGGCCTCAACACATAATCGGAGCACTGACCTTCCAGCTCCCTCCCAGGCTCCTCGCTCCCAGCCCAGGCCTCAGCGTCACCCCTGGCACAGGCCTCAGGCCTGGCCCTGCCTCCTGGCATTGCCCCGCCTCGTCCAGGCCGCTCTGCCCTCCACATCCTTGCTCTAGTCACACAGACTCAGATTTTGTGCCTCAGGGCCTTGGCATGTGTAACCGCAAAGAAAGCGCATTTCTTTAATGCAAACTTTTCTCCTTTCCCCTTTGTTCAAACCCTCCTCATCCCACACCCACCTCAGCCACCTCCTTCCTAGGCATCTACTCAGTGCTCAGGACAGTGAGCCAACAATCTTAGGAAACAAAGCCTCAGGTCAGAGGCAGTTTCAAGCAAACTAGAGATCACATCTGGGCCTCAGCTGTCTCCGCTGCAGGCCCGGGAAAGCTGGCCCAGCACCACCCCACCTCCCTCCTGCAGAGCTCTCCCTGACACCCCAGCTCCTGGGCCACTGGGTCCCAGGCTTTATTGTTTGGAAGGCACAGCTAGTCTTCCTTCCTGTCTGCATTCTCCTAGCGGCCTCCCCTCCCCCAACTCCCCACACACACTGGGCTCCAGCGCTCCCCAGCCTTCCTGGTACCGGGCTCACTGGTCGCACCTTCCACGCTGTGGAGCCACTGGTTGTGTCCCATGGTCCTGGGCCAGTCACACCGCAGCTGCAATTTCTAAGCATCATCCCTGCAGTTCTGACCTTAGGTCCTCCACAAGACGGTTCCTCCCCTAGCCCCGCTCTAGGTGCTCAGAGCAGCCGTCGGCAGCCGGGGGTCCGTGAGGTCCGAAAGGTTGGCGACCACTACTCCAGAGCACAGCCTGCCAGAGCACCAGGCCGAGGCTCCTCCATTGCCACCCCCTGCCAGGCAGCCTGTTGTGCAGCTGGGCAGGGCCCACCCTCTCGGTGAGCAGCCCTCCTGTGCTGCCCGGGCCAGTTTCCCTCTTGGAGATCGAAGCTGAGAGTGGAAACCTGCAAGCAGCCCCCATCCCCGGCACTGCTGGGAAATGTGGGCACGCTTGGGCTGAAACACCTGCCCCCCTTTTGTGTGGCTCACCCCTAAGGAAGCCCCTGACTCGGCTTTAGATGCCCATTTCTTTGTCATTGGTCTGCTTTGCATTTATTTGCACACAGGACGGGAGATAAAGTGTCCTGAGAACACAGACTGGCATGCGGAGGCCCTCCTCGCCACAAGCCGCCCTGCGGGCAGCGCTCTGGACGAGACATCTGAGTCCTTTGGACATTCTTGTGAGTTGGCTTCCTGATTGTCTCTGTAAGGAGCTCTAATTCCAAGGAAAGGGCACATAAAACAGGAAGTGCACGGTGGGGGGAGGGGGGTTCAGGAGGCAGGGACAGGCCCCACCATTTCAGGAACTTTCTCCCCCTAACAGTCACAGGCTCACAGCCAGCTGCCAGGAGTTCTGTCCCACCATGTCCTCCGCAGGAGGCAGACCCCCAGCAGCTGCCACCCAGCTCCTCCGAACCCTCTGCCCCGCTCTCCCCACCTCGACCCTCCTCACCTCTTGCCTCCTAACTGACCTGCTCACTTCCGACCTTGCCTCTGCCCCGGACTCGAGTAGCAGGAAGAGCTACGTGCTGCACATGCAGAGCAGGCAGTCACACTTCCTCTTCAAAGACTAAAAGCTTCCCGGTGTACCTGTGCTCCGCCCGGCTCACTCTGCCCCAGGGTCTGCTTCCAGGCAGCCCAGCCAGAGAAGCAGAGCCAGGCACATGCTCTGGGCCCAGAGCAAGCATCTACCCCAGCCTCGAGGTGACCAGCCAGGTAGAAGCACCAGAGAAACTTCCTGAAGAAGTGACGCTTAAGCTCAGCTCTGAGGAACTAGGATGAGTAAGACCAGAGGACTCCTGCTGCACTGAGGCCAGGAGATGCAGCTGGGAGGTGGGCAGGGGAGGGGGAGGCCTGCAGGAGAAGGGAAGGTGACAGGGGAGGAGGAGGCAAGCTGGAGCTGGAACCAGGTGGAGGCCCTACCCAAGCCCCCATCCCGGTAAGGTCACCAGGAGCACTGGCTTCCTCACTGTGGGCCGGAGTGTCTGTGTGCCAGCTGAGCTGCGCGGTGGGCTGCGGACAGCGGCTGGCTGGCCTGGGCCTGCAGACCCTGATGGCCCATCTGCTGTGTCTGCTCCATCTCCCACATCACACAACCTGCTGCTCCTCTGGCCCCTGCTCTTTCCAAGTTTGTTCATCATGAGCCCTCGTCACTTGGTACTTACCACCTAATGACAGTCTGCAGCTCAAATCCAAGTGTGACTGTCCTTCTGGAGCCAGCGCTCTGCACTTCCACATTCCCATCCTGCCGGGAGCCGGTCCATGCTTGCTGTTTCAAGGGACCTGGCATATATGGCATACTGTTCTTAATATGTTTGCTCACCTTCTTGGCACTATGTGTTTTAACCAAGGTCACCTCTCTGAGAAAGGTTGTTTCCCCAGGTAGGGATTTTCCCCTGAAGTTAGGGAGGGAATAAAACCTCTTAACTAGTGCCAGGTGGGTAATTAATCACTTTAACTACGAACAATCATGCTTAAGCTACATAATCTTTACTCCCTGGAATGGAGATAAGAAACGCCCTAACCTTTGTAATAGAGATTGATAGGATTGAATCAACTGGTATAAATACAGATGTAATAAGACAGCAAGACAGAACTTAGAATACGGAACCAAGAGAGATGGAACCTAGGCCCAGAACCTACACAGAACATTCTCTATTGACAGAAGAACTTCGCTGGAGAGAACATGGCAAAAGATACTGGACAGAAACTGGCCTCAGAACCTAGAGACAGAACCTAGCGAGAGAACATGGCAAAAGATCCTGGACTGAACCTGACTTCAGAAATTGGCAAGAGAACCTGACTAGAACCTGGTGACTGAACCTGGCTGGAGAACCTGGACAGAACCTGGCTGGAGAACCTAGCAAGAGAACATGGACACAGAACCTGGCTGGAGATCCTAACCAGAACTTCGCTGGAGATCCAGACCAGAACTTGGATGGAGATCCTGGCTAGAGATCCTGGCGAGGCTGTTGATCAACTGAACGCTGTCTCCGTGTCATTCCTTCTTCTTCGCCGACTCCGTCCACACCTTTGGGGACCCCTGGACATGCTGGGGCAGGACCCCGGCACCATCCCACTTACATGGTCTGCCCTTGACCCACATCCTGGTGACCTGCATCCTGGTGGTGTCCTGATGACCCTCTGGTGCTGAATATTGATTTAAATGCAACTCCCAGACTGGAGTTTCAAGGCCTTCCAGTCATTCCTAGGTCACTTGTTGGCAACATCAAATAAAAAGAGGGGGGATATTCTAAACATAAAAGTAAGCAGTGAAGTATCGTCTGATATAAACTCTTAGTAGAGGTCTGTGGGGTCTGGCCTGTTGTCCACTGGCTCTGGAGGCCCTGCTGTGCCTGTGGAGGGAGGGCTGATGGAAGCCCAGCACCTGAGAGGAGGGAGAGAGGTCTGCAGGCCCGGCCAGCAGCCCAGCTACCAGGGGATGTGCGCTCCCCTTCTTTCTACAGTTGAAGTCCTGTTACTTCTCATGATAACTGTTTCTATCATCAAGGTAAGAGAGCTAAGAACAGCCCGCATTCCCCCTTCCCCAGGGTTCAGATGCTCCTGACATCTGTTTATTCTGCTGATATGACCACAGGGAGGGCACATGAACCCCAGTGGCATCTTGATGACAGGAAGTGGAGGGCACAGACCAACATGCAAACACGTGCATGCTCTGGACGGGCACTGAATGTCACACATGGACTGAGACACAAATGACAAGCACCTTCAGGTTGTGTCGGAGGTCACACTAGCTGCCTCATTATGCGCAGTGAGCTTTGAAAGGAAGCAGGCCAGCATTTCCAGGAAAATAGTGGGGAAATGAGGTTGAATGCTACCAGATACTTAAATACATTCCAAAGCCACTATAATTTATTAGCATCACTACTTGTGCAGAAATAGAAAAGAATAAATAAAATGAAGAATAAAGTTATAACTAACTGCATATTTTGTTATAACTAACTGCATATTTTACAAATGAAAATTTAGTAGGTGATAAAGGTAGTTTTTCATATTAACAAGAAAAATAAAATGGTGATGTACAGCGGACCAACAATCAGCAAAAATAAATAGGTAAACCTACTTCAATTCCTACATAAATAAATTTCAGATAAATCAATTAAAATGTAAGAAATAAAAACATGATCACTAGGAAAATATATTTATAATCTTAGAGGAAAGAAAGCCTTTATGAGCATGACATTAAATTGAGGAGCCATAAAGGAAATGTTAATAAATCTGATCATATAAATACTTAAAACATCTAAATATAGCCAAAAGACAAAATTGGAAAATTATTTATAACTTTTGGCACATGAAAGGCTTATTTCCTTAATATAGAAAAGTGCTTATAAATCAATACAAGAAAATGAACCCAATAGAAAAAAATAGTTGTCAAGGCAAATTAAAGAAAATGAAATGCATTTGATCATCACATAAGAACAAATGACCAGCTTCACTCAAAATTAAATAAATGTAAATTACAGCAATATAAGAGCTAACACAATCATCTTTTCAAAGAACAAATCTGATTATGTCACTCCCCTATTTAAACCTCTCAAATGGTTTTCCATTCCTCTTAGGAAAGTGTATAAACTCTAAGTAGGTACTGTGGGGTCTACTGATCCCACCTCTCCTGTCAACTTCTCCCCACCTGGGTTTTTTTCAGGACTTGATCCATGGTACATTCCCTCTGCTGGCAACGTTCTTTCCCTATCCTTTTTCTTTCTTCACTTCAGGAGTTTTTACTCATTCTTCAGGTTGCAGCTCTATTGTCCTGTCTTGCGGAAAGCTTGTCCTGGCTACCCAGCCATTCCCTAACTAAAGCAGCTCTCTTTTGTATGTTTCCCTAGCTCTTATGTATTTATCTTTATAGCATCTTTTTATGTATGTGACTATTGAGTTAATATTAGTCCCCCCATCTGCACCATGACCCCACTAGGAAAGGGTCCTGCCATTTGCCTTTCTTTTTTCATTGCATTCCCAGAACTAACACACATATTTGGCATATAGTGGTATTACAGTAAGCATTTAGTTAGATATTAATGAAAGGGAAGGGAGCCAGATATCTGATTAAGCTAGATCAACTAGGAAGGGGCAGTTTCATAGTCATTCCAAGGAATAGCTGCCATTGCTCAGCCAAAGGGATTAACATCTGAGTGGGCAGGAGAGACCTATTTCCCAACTATGCCATGGAACAACTGGCACTGTTCCCCAGATTAACTGGCCAGGGGAAGGGGAGAAGGTTGTGTCGGGGAAAGTCCCTTTGAAACCAAACCTGAGTTGGCTGTATGCCCAAAAAGAAAACTCATGAGACCTTCCGATGAGAAGGAAAGTGGTTTATTCAATTGCCAGCAACTTGAGAAAATGGGAATTCCTGTCCCAAAGCCCATCTCAATAGCTCTTGTGAAGCCAGCTAATTATATAGGATGAAAAGGAAGTGGTAGTTGAGTTAAGGGGAGCAGCAAAGGGTTTTTCTGCAGACGTGAAGTTTGACTTGTCTGGTCATCCTGTTGCTGATACTAACTTTGTTCTCCTGTGGTCACCTGGTGAATCTGCACATGTGGTGACTGGAAACAGGAACGCTGTGCTTTACCAAGACACTTAAGCAAAAATATGTCATTTCTCAAGTATAGAAATTTTTACTTGTTTGTTCACTCTTACCAGAATTTCAAGATTGGCTCAGCAGTAGTACTTTCAATGGGTGCATGCACAGTCGAAGCCAAAATGGCAACATTAAGAGAAAGAGACAAATTTGGGAAAATCCAGGAGGGAAATCATATAGGATAATGATACAAGCCCTAGAAAAGAGATTGGATAGTTTGAAAAAAGCCTGCTCTCTCCCAAGCCTAAGGAAATATAGGGGAGCTTAACTAAGTTCCCAGTCATTTTTGGCAGCAGTGTTGGGCCAAAGCATAGCTGGGATTAGAGACTGTGCTGGACTATCAGCACTGCAGCTCTGGGCCTCGCCCTCCAGGCCCTAGTGGGCACAAGTGTGAGTCTGCATCCCCTGAAGCTGGCCTTCTGCAGTGAGACAGAGCTAATGCAAATCAACCTTGTCTCAGATGAGACATCAGGCCTAGTTTGCCCATGGGCAGGCCGACAAAATTGACCAGCTTCTGCTGCTAGACCTGCCAGAGGAGTGCCTCATGGAGCGCAGCAGTCTTATAAGAGCATCTGTGCCCTGTATGCTCTGCTAATAATCTTTCCACTATTGCTAGAATCCTCCTTGGCAAGTATCCATAAAATGCCTTTCCCATGATGCTACAAGACTCAATTTCCAGACTGGCCCACCTCTGGTAACAGTACGTGCTCATTAATATATTTGAGTGACTGAACAAATGAAATAAATTTTTTCTCCTGTGACTTTTGGCAAATATTAGAAAGGTCTAGAAAGAATCAGGAATTTTCATACACTACTGGCAAGAAAAAAATGCATAGGAAATTTCTGGACAGATAAATAATAAGTGATTAATCATGGTAATATTGGGGTGAGTGGATTAGAAGACATACTCTTCACCTTATATCCTCTGGACCATTTTAATTTATTCATGAATATGTCCTGCAATTTTCATAAAATGACTATTTAGTAAGTCATCTCAAAACAGGTTCGTTAGCACCACTTTATTACAGAGCCCCATTTTTTCAAGTATCTTCCTCCCTCAGTTTTCTTAAAGTTTGGACGTTCTTAGCCCTGAACTTACATTCTTTGCCCTGTTTGTGCATTTTCAGCATCATTGGTGACTTGTCGGCACTAGAGGAGCTTCAGTTGAAGAAGATGTCTTCATAAGGCAAAAACCTCTCTAAATTTCAGGTGTCCCTAGGTGGTCAGTGCTCTTTGTCTGGGTTTTCATACACAGAGGCTCGCCTGAATCAAAGTTGTCCCGGGAAGTCCCTGGGTTTCACATGCCTTTGAATGTCCTGCTTACGGAAAGTCTATCTAAATAGAACTCCGTTCTAGCTCTGCCTGAGCTGGTTCTCCCCTTACCTCGCTTTAGTGTGCTGAGTGAGTTTTCATGCTGAGCTGCCAAAAGCCAGCTACTCAAGAAATAAACAAATACCTAAAGTAAAACACATATGCCTGTAATAAGAGTGTGCTGTGCACCACACTGATCAGAGGAGAAGGGCGTTATGGAGGTCACACTATGATGGAGTGGAGATTGTTTCCATGACTCTAAAAATGACAAAACCACGGGCCTGCCTTAGGGAGCTGGGAAGGATCCTTGAATTCTTGCAGTTCTGTCGGTTGTCGACTTTCTGCTGTGCTAATAATGCTGCTCAAGGCAGCACTGACACCGCTACAGGCCGCCTCAGATTCTGTCTTCCCCTGTGTGCTCCTCAGACGGGCACAGCTGAAGGGAGGTCTGGCCACGCACACGTAGAATTACTCCAGGACCCGTTTCCTGCTCTCTGTCCCCTCCCTCCCCACACCTCCTCACAGCAGATGCTGCTGCACTGACCTCCTGGTTGGCCCAACCACACTCTAATGAGAGGGAGGGAACATGGAGAAAACAGGACAGGCCCAGGTGGTAACCCTAAAACCAAGATGCCAGGACCAAGTGGAGTTGTACGCTGAGCCCCAGCGTGGGCTCTCTGACAGGTGGAATCCTCAACCAGTCAATCAGGAACCGTCTGAGCAGCACTGGTCAGTGCTGCCCTGACCCTGCCACCCTCAAAGATCCACCTTTTGTCTCAAAATGACCATTTATCATATTGGCATTTTTTTGGGGGTGCTTTGCACATAAGTACGTGAAACCACAAATATGAAATCAGCCACTATTAAGAGTATAAAGTCATCCTAACTCCAAAATTTCCCACACTCCTATTGCCCTCTCTCTCTCTCTCTCTCTCTCTCTCTCTCTCTCTCTCTCTCCCTGCCCCTCTCCCTCTCCCTCCCTCCTCTAAAGAAAAAGTGCAGACATTAAAATCCTGAGCAATAGCCTTACTACTGCTGGAGAAGTGAGCGGCTCCAACAAGTACTAAAAACGGCACCCAAAATAAATCAGAATACTAATCACAATTATTTTTTCAAATTATCAACATAACTCACCTCTCACTAATATCATTTGTTTCCTCATTAACTTTAAAGTTTACCTCATTTTACTTCCTTTTCTCCCCTCAAATACTTGTATGCTGCTCTGTCAGTAAAGTTTGACATGAAGGAAAAGTCAGACTTCTAACACTGAATCTGAGCTTCGCAAACAGTAGTCATAGAGGGCAAACAGAAACCCTTTGTAATAATTGACTCAGACAAAAATGAACCCCGCAATCAGCTACGAGAACGTCTGCCTTGCTCCCACGGAGGGCGCTCCCGCAGAGGCCTGGGCTGGTGGCTGGGGCTCTGTCCAAGGCCTGGACCAGCGGGGCCTCTGAAAGCCCCTCTGAGCAGGACCGAGTCTGCATCAGCGCCCTTCTCCTGCCCACTCCCTGCTCACCCCTGTAATCACTTCCCTCCGGAGCCTGCAGGTGCCTGCCCTCGGGCCTGGTGCCTGCTGCTCTGAAAGTGTCACCCAAGATGGGTGCCTTCCCCTTCACAGAAGGCCTCCTGAGCCTGGGGCCTGTGGGCCCATGGGGTCGCTGGCAGGAACGTCAGTCTGTTTGCAGAATGTGCTGTATTACTAGTTTGTGCTGCATACGGTGAACCTGACAAGTTAACAAACTTCATTCATTTATTTAAAATTCTGGTTTAGCCCTGGCCGGTTTGTCTCATGGGTAGAGCATCGGCTCATGCACAGAAGGGCTCCCAGGTTCGATTCCAGTCAAGGGCACATATCTTGTTTGAAGGCTCGATCTCACAGCTGCGTGTGAGAGGCAACCAATATATGTGTCTCTCTCACATCCATGTTTCTCTTGCTCTGTCTTTCCCCCTCCTTTCCACTCTAAAATATCAATGGAAAAATCCCCTCGGGTGAGGATCAACAAAAACAAACAAATCTGCTTTAGAACTGCACTCTCCAATGGAAATAAAATTTCAGCCACAAATTTACTTTTCAATTTTCTAATAGCCACATAGAAAGGAAAAAGAAACAGGTGAAATTAATCTCTAAAATATTTTTATTTAATCCAATATATCCAAAATATTATACCTCAACATCTAGTCAATGCACCTCCAAATCTGGGGTATTTTATACTTCAGGTGTCTCAGCTGGCACAGCTATTTGCCTCAGAAACATTTAACCTGTCTTTAACGTGTCACATGTACGGTTGAAAGAGCAGTTCACATGCCCAAGTTGTTCCAAACACACATGAAAGTCCTCCAATAACTGAATGGAGCCTCAGTTTCTACTTTTAAATTTAAATTAATTACAATTCCAAAAAGGTGAAAGTGTGCTCAGTCATACCAGCCACACTCCATAACTGAGCCTGGAGCTGCCCGACAGGCAGGCAGGTGCCTAGCCGCGGGCCCGTGGGCGCATCTTGGGAGTGGGGCTTCCAGTCCGTCCAATCAAGACGGAAATGCTGGCTGGCACACACTCTCTGGGTGACCTGGGGCAAGTCACTTACCCTCTCTGAGTCTCCTGTTCTCCTCTAGAGATTGGAGCTAACAATCCCACCTCACAGAGTTGTGAGGTAAAGTCCTAGTTATAAGAGGGCCCCTGCTATAGGTACTTAATAAATGCTACCTCCCCTTCACCCACTGAAAACTCCTTCATCCAAAAACTAATTTTGTAGAAAGGCAATTACTGTCTAAATTAAATGCGACCAAGCAGGAATATGTTTCCACCAAAGAGTGTGGAGCTTCTACTCAGCCTGTGAGTCCCAGGAGCCCAAGCATGGCAGGCCTCATAGACACCCTGAAGGAGGGCCACTGCTCACACATCCACTCACTTCACCTCCAAGAACCATCACACCCAGGAACCATCACCTCCAGGAACCATCACCTCCAGGAACCATCACCTCCAGGAACCATCACACCCAGGAACCATCACCTCCAGGAACCATCACACCCAGGAACCATCACATCCAGGAACCATCACACCCAGGAACCATCACCTCCAGGAACCATCACCTCCAGGAACCATCACACCCAGGAACCATCGCACCCAGGAACCATCACACCCAGGAACCATCACACCCAGGAACCATCACCTCCAGGAACCATCACACTCAGGAACCATCACATCCAGGAACCATCACACCCAGGAACCATCACCTCCAGGAACCATCACACCCAGGAACCATCACACCCAGGAACCATCACCTCCAGGAACCATCACACCCAGGAACCATCACACCCAGGAACCATCACCTCCACTCTCTTCACATCCAGGAACCATCAAACTAGGTTTTTGATAAAGGAATGAATTACCCTATGAGACTATTTGTGGGAAAGGAGTAGTGGGGAAAGCCTGGCATTGAGGCATAGGGATGGTGACTTCCACATTAGCAGAGACCCACATTGTCCACACATGGCCCTCAGTGTGCTCAACGACCTAAAGTCCAGGGAATTCTTCATATAAGGTCAGGTAACTGTTCTCCAGACCTCCTATTAGCTGCACCTCTCTCCATGTCTCTCTCTGGTTCCTGTGCCAGACAAGCCTCTTCCCCTTCTTTCCTATCAGGTACACCTGATTAGTCACTCAACATTCAACTCTCTCAGTACTTCCCTAAGCAGCATCACCTGCACCTCGCCTTCCGCCCGTCCTATCTTCACTCTGTCACTCTGGGGCTGGCACATCGGTCTATGTTGCACTTAAGGGTCCTATGTTTCAAACTATTCACTGAAATGTCTGCCCCTTCTCCAAGGACCTGAGTGTGTGCATTGTGACACAAGAGCGAGGCACCCCAGGCCCAGCTCTGTGCCAGATGCAGGGCTAAAGGGTCTGTGTTTGGGCAACTGAATGGAATTGCATTGAATTCAAATTTTTGCAGTCTTATGTGTGAAATCTTAAATGCCTGAGGTTCAGAGAACTGAGTTTTATAGTTTTATTTACAGTTTTCTAGAATTCCATTTTCTGGCATTTCATCTCTCCAGGAATTAGGACCCCAGCAGGTGTGATCTGACCCCAAGGGAAAGGCAGAGATAGAAATGGGAATGAGTGAAGGCCAGGAAAGAGGGTGGCACCAGAGAAGGTGCTGGGCTCGCCCCGACACAAGCACTGACATATACACTGTGGGGAGAAAAGGTGCTCCAGAGCGACAGGTGCGTGCTGGGTGAACAGCTGCTGAACCACAGACGAGACAACGGTTGAATGGAGAAGTGTGGGAGCCCACACCTTCTGGTAACTGTGAGAACTCCCCTGAATGGGGGTGTCCGTGGGCATCCTGTTTACCTCCACCCCCCCTCAACAAAACCAGCAGGAACTCGGCACCTGAAAGATCACCAAAGCCCGCTCAGGCACAGCACACTCAGCCAGGGCACACTCATCCAGGGCACACTTAGCCACAGCACACTTAGCCATGGCACACTCAGGCGCAGCACACTCAGCCACAGCACACTCAGCCAGGGAACACTCAGCCACAGCACACTCAGCCAGGGCACACTCAGTCACGGCACACTCAGCCACGGCACACTCAGCCACAGCACACTCAGTCATGGCACACTCAGGCGCAGCACACTCAGCCACATCACACTCAGCCAGGGAACACTCAGCCACAGCACACTCAGCCAGGGCACACTCAGCCACAGCACACTCAGCCATAACACACTCAGCCACAGCACACTTAGGCACAGCACACTCAGCCAGAACACACTCAGCCACAGCACACTCAGCCATAGCACACTCAGCCACGGCACACTCAGCCATAGCACACTGAGGCACAGCACACTCAGTCACACCACACTCAGCCACAGCACACTCAGCCATGGCACTCTCAGCCACAGCACACTCAGGCACAGCACACTCAGCCAGAGCATACTCAGCCACGGCACACTCAGCCAGGGCACACTCAGCAACGGCACACTCAGCCATGGCACACTCAGCCAGAGCACACTCAGGCACAGCACACTCAGCCAGGGCACACTCAGCCAGGGCACACTCAGCCATAGCACACTCAGACAGAACACAATCAGCCCTAGCACACTCAGCCACGGCACACTCAGCCGAGGCACACTCAGCCACAGCACTCTCAGGCACAGCACACTCAGCCATGGCACACTCAGGCACAGCACACTCAGCCATGGCACACACTCACCCATAGCACACACTCACCCACAGCACACACTCAGCCATAGCACACTCAGGCACAGCATACTCAGCCATGGCACACTCAGGCACGGCACACTCATTCAGCCACAGCACACACTCAGCCAAAGCACACACTCAGCCATAGCACACACTCACCCACAGCACACACTCAGCCACAGCACACACTCAGCCACAGCACACTCAGCCACAGCACACACTCACCCAAGCACACACTCAGCCACAGCACACACTCAGCCATAGCACACACAGACACACAGCACACACTCAGTCACAGCACACACTCACCCACAGCACACACTCAGCCACAGCACACAATCACCCACAGCACACACTCAGCCATAGCACACTCAGGCACAGCATACTCAGCCATGGCACACACTCAGCCACGGCACAGTAAGGCACAGCATACTAAGCCAGAACACACTCAGCCATGGCACTCTCAGGCACAGCACACTCAGGCACGGCACTCTCAGGCACAGCACACTCAGGCACGGCACGCTCAGGTACAGCACAGACAGCCATAGCACACTCAGCCACGGCACACTCAGGCACGGCACACTCAGGCACAGAACACTCAGCCAGAACACACTAACCCATGGCACACACAGAGCCATACCACACACTCAGCTACAGCACACATTCAGCCACAGCACACACTCACCCACAGCACACACTCAGCCATAGCACACACACACAGCCATAGCACACACTAACCCACAGCACACATTCACCCACAGCACACACTCAGCCACAGCACACACTCACCCAGAGCACACACTCAGCCACAGCACACACTCACCCACAGCACACACTCAACCACAGCACACACTCACCCACAGCACACATTCACCCACAGCACACACTCAGCCACAGCACACACTCACCCACAGCACACAATCAGCCACAGCACACACTCAGCCATAGCACACACTCACCCACAGCACACAAACAGCCACAGCACACATTCAGCCACAGCACACACTCACCCACAGCACACACTCACCCACAGCACACACCCACCCACAGCACACACTCAGCCACAGCACACACTCAGCCATAGCACACACTCACCCACAGCACACAAACAGCCACAGCACACATTCAGCCACAGCACACACTCAGCCATAGCACACACACACCCACAGCACACACACACCCACAGCACACACTCATCCACAGCACACACTCACCCACAGCGCACAAACAGCCACAGCACACATTCAGCCACAGCACACACTCAGCCACAGCACACACTCACCCACAGCACACACTCAGCCATAGCACACACACACCCACAGCACACACTCAGCCATAGCACACACTCACCCACAGCACACACCCACCCACAGCACACACTCAGCCACAGCACACACTCACCCACAGCACACAAACAGCCACAGCACACATTCAGCCACAGCACACACTCAGCCATAGCACACACACACACCCACAGCACACACACACCCACAGCACACACTCATCCACAGCACACACTCACCCACAGCGCACACTCACCCACAGCACACACTCACCCACAGCACACACTCACCCACAGCACACACTCACCCACAGCACACCCTAACCCACAGCACAAACTCAGCCACAGCACACACTCAGCCACAGCACACACTCACCCACAACACACTCAGACACAGCACACACTCAGCCACAGCACACACTCACAGCACACACTGAGGCACAGCACACTGAGGCACAACACACAGTCACCCACAGCACACAACACACACTCACAGCACACACTCACCCACAGCACACACTCAGGCACAGCACACTCAGCCACACTACTGAGCACCCATTTTAGTTCAGAGACAAGAATATAGAACCTCTGGGCCAACATCAAGCACACAAACACGGACAGCATATGCATCCCAGAAGGAGAAGGAGAAAGACACAAAACCCTAGGTGCTAATAAATAATGGTTGAAAATTGTTCTCACCCGACAGAGGAACAGGACATACAGATCTAGGAAACACTGAGAGTTTCAAACAAAATAAACCCCCCAAACCCACAGGAAGATATATTGTTATTGAAACAGCAAAAGTAAAAGTAAGGAGACAATTTGAGGGCAGCTTAAGCTACATCCATGCAAAGGAGACCTTAGATGTCTAGCTGGGTTTCTCAGTGGCAACTTTATAGGCCAGAAAAGAGGGGGCGGGGCTCTTTAAGGTGCTAAACACAAGAGAAACAATGGTTTATAATCCACCTGGCAGCAGGGTCATTCGGAAATGAAGGAGGGTCCTTTCCCAAACAAGCAAAACCAACAGGAGGCCCCCATGATTAAACCACCAGTTTAAAAGTGTTAAACGTCTTCTTTACACAGAAAATCAAACACCATAACCTGAAATGGAAAACATGGCGAAGGAAAAAAACCTCACAGGTGGGGCCAAATATCCGTACCCAAAGCAATATGCAGACTCCAGCGATCCGTGTCAGAACACATGTGACTGCTTTTCCAGAGTCAGTGATCTAGAACAAACAGCCCTGAAGTCATGCAGAACTACAAAGGACCCGACCACAGCAACCTTGAGATAAAAGAGCAAGTTGGAGGTACCGTGCTCCCTAGGTATTGAACTAAACTGCAAGGTTGTCGTCATCGTAGAAATATGGTCCTGGTATAAAAACAGACATGTAGATTAATAGACAAACTAATAAACACACACTATATGGTCAATTAATCTATGACAAAGAAGTCAAGAGCATACAACAGGGTAAAGTCAATCTCTTAAATAAATGGTGTTAAGAAAATTGGACAGATACCTTAAAAAATTAAGCCAGACCACGTTCTTACACCACATACAAGAATAAACTCAGAGAAACCAAGATGGCTGCATAGGTAAACAACCGGAAATTGCTGCCTCACACAACCCCTTCAAAAATACAACTAAAAGACAAAACGGACATCACCCAGACCCACAGGAAGGCTGGCTGAGCGGAAATTCTACAACTAGAAGGAAAGTGAAAAGCACACTGAGACTCAGAGGAGGTGTGTGGAAATAAAGTGCAGAAGTACAGAGTCGCATGTGGAAAGGGCTGGCAACTGGGGACGAGGTTGTCTTTTTCAATTGGGAGGGAGTCTCAAACTCCCTACTGCTCTGAACTCCAGTTCCGGGCGAGTCTCTGGGGACCCAGACTCACACGGGGAGAAACTGGACTGTCTGGCATCAGTCAGAACTTGAGGGCGGCTTTCTCTCAGAGGTGCTTGCAGCAATTACCAGGACACTGAGACATGGGGCCTCTTAGGGTAGGACTGAGGAGCAGCCATAGCTGTTTGCACTGCCCTGTTCATCCCCTGAGACCCCGTCCCACCCAAGCTGTGCACAGAGGCTTTTGCATATGAAACATTTGGCCCTTTGCAATCTGAAAATTACCTAACAAACTGCAGCTGGGTCAGAGAGACCCAGAACTTAAAAAAGAAGGTCCAAGGCCCCACAGCAGCTTGCATTGCTTCACAGCTGGGCCTCATCTGGGCACCTCCAAACCCCAAACAAGGAAGGGGAATCTGCATATCTCTTCATAGCTCCTGCTGTGTATCCTTAGGCAGAGGCTAAATTAGCACCTCCTTAGAGATTCAAGAGCCAGTGTACCCAGTGGTCAGAGTGGGACCATCAAGATTACAACTCCTCAGATCCATAAGGGACACACTCAGGGGGCAGACTCAGTGAGCACCAAAGCCCCAGTGAAGCAAGTCTTGCCCCATAAGGGTGTCTCCAGCACAGAAGTTCTCCCACTGCAGACACAGCTGATTCTCACAGCCAATTGGCCTGGAGGTCAATTCCTTCCAGTGATACCTACAACAATCAAGACTTAACTACAACAAGACTGCATGCAAAGCCCACAAAGGCGTGCACCAAGAGTGTCCACCTAAGGTAATTGGGGAGGCTGAGCCACTGGGCCCTATAGGACACCTAGCACACAAAGCCACTCTATCAACACAGGGAAGCAGCCAAAATGAGGAGACAAAACAGGTCACAAATGACAGAAATGGAGGAAAGCAAAACCACAATTATAAGGTTTTTCAAGAATTTTTCTAGAAACCACCAATAAATTTTGTGAGACCCTCAAGAAATCTAGTGAGACCCTCAAGGTTATGAAAAAGGACCAACTAGAAATTAAGCATACACTGACTGAAATAAAGAATAATTTACAGAGATCCAACAGCAGACAAGAGGATCCCAAGAATCAAGTCAAAGATTTGAAATACAAAGAAACAAAAAATACCCAACCGAAAAAGAAAAAAGAAAAGAGATTCCAAAAATATGAAGATAGTGTAAGGAGCCTCTGGGACAACTTCAAGCGTACCAACATCAGAATTATAGGGGTACCAGAAGAAGAGAGAGGGCAAGATATTGAAAACCTATTTGAAGAAATAATGACAGAAAACTTCCCCTACCTGGTGAAAGAAATAGATTTACAAGTCCAGGAATCACAGAGAACCCGAAACAAAAGGAATCCAAAGAGGACCACACCAAGACACATCATAATTAAAATGCCAAGAGCAAAAGACAAAGAGATAATCTTAAAAGCAGCAAGAGAAAAACATTCAGTTACCTACAAGGGAGTACCCATATGACTGTCAGCTGATTTCTCAACAGAAACCATGTATGCCAGAAGGGAGTGCAAGAAATATTCAAAGTGATGAATATCAAGTACCTACAACCAAGATTAGTCTACCCAGCAAAGCTATCATTCAGAATTGAAGGTCAGATAAAGAGCTTCACAGATAAGGAAAAGCTAAAGGAGTTCATCACCACCAAACCAGTATTATATGAAATGCTGAAAGGTATCCTTTAAGAAGAGGAAGAAGAAGAAAAAGGTAAAGATACAAATTATGAACAACAAATACACATCTATCAACAAGTGAATCTAAAAATCAAGTGAATACATAAGCTGATGAACAGAAAAAAAAAAGAATAAATTCAAAACGGATGAAAGAGGTAAATGTAAGATGCCCAAACCATAAAATTCTGAGAAGAAAACATAGCAGTGAACTCTGACATCACTCTCAGTAATACTCTTTGGGATATGTTTCCCCAGACAAAGGCAACAAAAGAAACAATAAAAAAAAAAAAATGGGACTCCATCAAACCAAAAAGTTTTGCACAGTAAAGGAAACCACCAACAGAGTGAAATGACAATGCACTGAACGGGAGGACATACTCGACCCTGATGCATCCAGCACAGGCACAAGGCAGCCCTCCTGCACGGGTGTGGGCATGCACATCGGTGCACTCTCCCTGGAAGGCAGTATGGCATTACCTCAAAAGTGAAAAATAGAGCTACCACATGACCCAGCAATTCCATTCTGGGTATTTATCACAAAAACAAAACCCAAAATGCCGAATGGAAAATATACATGCATCCCCATGTTCACTGCAGCATTATTTACAGCAGCCACAATATGGAAGCAGCCTAGGTGTCCATCGACAGACAGGTGGATAGAGAAGATGTGGTGCATAGACTCAATGAAACATTGCTATTTGCAACATGGATGGACTGAAAGGGTATTGTACTGTGTGAAGTAAGTCACACAGAAAAAGATAAATACCACATGATTTTACTTATATGTGGAATATAAAAACAAATAAACAAAACAGAAACAAACTCATAGATCTGGAGAACAAATGGATGGTTGGCAGATGGGCAAGGGTGGGAGGTTGGGTCAATAGGTGAAAAAGGTTAAGGTATTAAGAAATACAAACTGCCAGTTATTTTATTTTATTTACTTTACAATGGAGTAAAGACAACCTTTGCAATAAGTAGTGTTTAGAAAACTAGACCAATACCTGCAAAAAAGTGTGAGTTTACTTTTACAACGTACAGTATATAAAAGTAAACTCAAAATGGATTAAAGAATTAAATGTAAGACCTGAAACCATAAAAACCCTAGAAGAAAACAAGCAGGAAATTCCTTGGCATTGCTCTTAGCAATATTTTTTTGGATATGACTCCTCAGTCAAGAGCAACAAAGAAAAAATAAACACATGGGACTGCATCAAACTAAAAAGTTTATTTTTTATTTAATTAAATATTTATTGAACAAACGCAGAATAAATTAACTAGCGGGGTGTTTTAACCTAAATATACAAAAGCAACTTCAAATATTCTGAGGGCTGTCACACACAAAAATGAAAGACTTGTTCAGTATTTCTTCAAAAGGCAGAACTTGAACCAAAGGGATAAATATAAGCAACCAATTGGCTGCAGGATTGTTGCACAAAGTATATCACTTACCTTAATAGCTTCTTCTCAATATAATACATTCCACATTTTTTCCCTCTCCTGAAAGGAAATATTGCAACTTAATACTTCTCATGAACATCTCAGATACGTCCATTTTCCTAGCAAGCCCTCCACTGCCAGCAAGGGATGTGCTCACATGTCAGCACAGATTCTAGTTACAAACAGACTCACCAGGAAATGGTCTCTGCTCCTCATGATTCAGCACTCTGTACTAGTGAAGCTCAGCTAAAGAGAAAGACTGCCTATTCTCCAAAGAGTGCGCATCAGACTCCCCCACAATCCAGAGAGTGCCCTCAAACCCCGAGCCCCGAGCCCCAGTGAGCTACTGGAGCCATCAACCAATGGCATAGATGGAAGCACGCTGGGTGCTGGGTGCTGCCTGCTGGGTGCTGGGTGCTGCCTGCTAGCTGCTGGGTGCCAGGTGCTGGGGCAGGAGGGAGTGGACAGCCACTGCTCTCTAGGAGTGAGGAGAGCGCTATTTGAGGGCTGTGGAAAGTGAAAGCTCACTGCAGGATACTGATGGGTTCCATCCAAGTTGCCAGACATTACAGAGGAGAATTGTTTCAATAGCTATTCAGCATGATGTTTAAGGACAAAACATAGCCCAAGCCAGTGGCTCAGTGGATAGCGCTTTGACCTGTGGACCAAAGGATCCCAGGTTCAATTGGGGTCAAGGGCACATTCCTTGGTTGCAGGCTCCTCCCCACAGGAGGCAACCAATTGATGGGCACATCTATATTTTTCTCTGTTTTTCCCACTCTCTTCTCTCTCAAAAAAAAAAAAAAAAAAATCAATGGAAAAATATCCTCAGGTGAGGAATAACAAAAAAAATATAACAAAACATATATGATATACACACACATATGTGTGTGTATCTTATCACGTACTCGGTAAAGAATACTGAGATGTTTAATCCATCCAATAAATTGAAATTTAAAATTTTGCATTTCTATATTAGTCAGTATACAGGGCTCCGAAGGTGGCGATTGATCGCAAAAAGAAATCCATTTTTGAGGAGAGCTACATACTTTGTGGGCCTGGCTAGCTGCTGCGCACTAGGTGCGGTGGAACGGGAGCCTCTGACAGAGAAACCTGTTAAAGGAAACATCCAGGGCCCCGCAGCTGGCATTCTGGGCAAAACCACTCATGCCCTGAAGTTGGTTTGCCATCCTGTTCTAATGTCCTCTCACAGCCGCCTCCCCAGAGCTGCCCAGGCACCAGGGATTCCTAGGTGTGCTCTGCAGATAGCAGCAGCCCTTCTCCCCCTGCCCCTCCCCCATGCCTTGTGCCGGGGGGGGGGGCTCTCTCCCCCTGCCCCTCTCCCCCTTCCCCTCTCCCATGCCCCTCTGGCCCTGCCCCTCTGCCCCTGCCCCTCTCCCCCTGCCTTCTGTGCACAGCCCCTCTCCCCTGCCTTCTGCGCAAGGAGCCCCTCTGCCCCTACCCTCTGAGCAAGGCCCCTCTCCCCTTGCCCCTCCCCCTGCCCCTCTCCCCCTGCACTCTGCGCATGGGGCCCCCCTGCCCCTGCCCTCTGTGCACTCTGGGAAGCCTGTGCACTGATGGTGGGAGCGCAGACTGCGCAGCCGCCGTGGAGAGCAGCGTGGACACTTCCCCAAAAATTAAAAACAGAGCTCCCATTTGACCCAGCAAGTCCATTCTGAGTCTTTATCCAAAGAAATAGAAAACAATAATTCAAAAAGATATATGCCCCACCCCCCACCCCACCCCCGTTCATGGCAGCATTATTTACAATAACCAAAATATGGAGTAACCGAGATGTCCATCAACGGGTAAATGGATACAGATGTCTGGGGTAAGCAAAAGTAGGCTTACAGTCGTGACTACATGACACACAGAGCTTATTCTGTATTATTATCATCATAACCTGCATGTCTTTTTCCATACAAACAACTATAATGCTACTGATGCCCACGTGTGTGTGTGTGTGTGTGTGTGTGTGTGTGTGTGTGTGTGTGTGTGTGATGGAAACTACTCAGCGATAAAAAAAAAAAATGAAATCGTGCCATTTGCTTGGATGGGCCAAGGGGGATTATGCTACGTGAAAATAAGTCAGGCAGAGAAAGACAAATATATCATTTCACTTCTATGTGGGATCGAAGAAACCAGTGAATAAACACGACAAAGCGGAAACAGACCCACAGATACAGAGACAAGCTGATGGCTGCCAAAGAGGAGAGGGTGGGGAGGGGTGGGGGAGGTAGAATATTCTAAGGGGTGACTGAGGAAGGAGCCTGGACGCTGCGCTCGCCCAGCGCCTGCCTGAGACGCTCCTTGGACCGCCTCCAGGCCTCATCCTCCCGGCGGCAGGTGCCGTGGTGGCTGCTGCTCTTCTGCGGGAGGAGGGCTCCGGAGGGGAGGACTCCCGGCGCCTGCCCTCAGCCCGGGCAGCCACCTCCGGCTGGAGTGCTCTTCCTTGGCTCCGGGCTCCCAAGCCCCAAGTGACAGTTAGAAGGAGAGGGGAGGGGTCGCCAAGGAGAGGAGGGCTTTCAGGTTTGCCAGCGGCCGTCCTGCCCGCCCAGGTAAAGCAGGAAAATCACTCACTCTGTTCAGCTGTGGAGATGCCCGGAGAAGAGAGAGGAATGCCTGCCCACGGCGTCGCTGGCTCCACACACACAGTCTAGTGTGTAGCATAAGGCCGGTCGGGAATGCGGGAGGTGGAGGCGATGGAAAGTGCCGAAGTCTGAGTATCAGCCTGCCGCGTGCTGCTTCTAACGTAACTGTTTGGCGCCTCGGTTTCCCGATCTTCAAAGACTAGCCATCTACCGTGTAGACGAGTTAATATGTATAAAGGACCAGCATAGAACATGGCTGATAGCAGGTGAGCGGTCAACAAAACCGTTATGTTCCTGAGCGAAGGCAGTGAGCTCAGGCTGCTGCTTGGAGAGGCCGGGCTGAGGCAGCCGCTTCCCCTCCTCCTGGGGCCGCGGAAGGAGAAGCTCAAATTAGTCTCCGCAAACACAGTACGCGAAGGTCACACATACTTATTCATAGTAGAGAAAAGCAAGCTTTCTAAAAAATAGGTCAGGCTTCCATTTTTGAGAATCAGTAGCAGTGTAGAAGGGGCAGGTGGCAGGCTTTAGTGGGGGCCCAGGGGGTGGGGAGGAGGACAAAGGAGAAAGGAGAGGGGTGGGGGGGGGAGTGAAAAAAGGCGGAGGGGGCGGGGAGGCCTCTGTCTAGTGTAGGGGAGGCCCAGGGGCTGGGCAGCGGTACTGGTGCCCCTGGGACCTCTTCCTTGAGCCTGCTCCTTGAACTTGGTGTTGAAAGGATAGAACAGGACTGATAGCTGTGTCCTTAACCCCTCTTCCAAGAAAAAGCCGCAGAATGTATCAGTTACTCAGCCTGCCCTTACCTCGGCCAATGGGAAAGCGGGGGAAACTAGCCCAAGGCCAAGAGTATGCTGAACACCCCCGTGTCTTTGTGTAACCAGACCCTAGCTGCACCCTGCCCTTGCGTCACTAGCCCCTGGCCCTCACTCAACCAACCGGAATCGGCCAAATCAGTGGTCAGAGTGTGCCCCCACCCCCCCCCCCAGCCTTATCAATTCTTTGTTCCCTTGGGACTCGGGGGCTCTCTCTTGCATCCAGTAATGGAGGAGGGGGGGGGGAGGGGGAGACCAAGCGAGCTTGAATAAAAGACTCTCTGCTTTTGCATCGGATTTGGTGCTCCCTGGTGGATCTTTGGGGGGTCTTGAAATCTGGGCATGAGAGTGTTCCTGTTGGAGTCACCACCAGCAGGACCGGGGAGGGAGGAAGGAGCAGCAGGCAGTGGAGAGGGGCAGCCTGAGGAACAGAAAACAGCCTCAGAGGTGGCCCTGCCAGTCCCCAGGTCACTCAGCATGTCTTCCTGATAGAGAGGAGGGGGTGGAGGTCTCAGGCACAGGCCCGGCTCCCTGCAGCAGGAGGTCCGCAAACCCTAGAGCTCAGGAAGGAGTTGGAGGCTCAGCTGGAGGACACCGTGGCGAGGCCCCCAGGGCACAAGCTTTGCGAGCGCAACCGGAAAGTGAGTTCGAGGCCCTCACGGAGAAGCCGGGGCCGGGGACCAGGTGCCTCCTCAGAGCATCAGCAAGAGATTTCCACAGTCAAGTCTGGGCTGGAGAAGAAGGTCTTGTTTTACGAAGAGGAGCTGGCCAGACGTGAGGCCTCCCACGAGCTGGAGGTGAAAGCTGTGAAGAAGGAGGTGCATGACCCCCAGAGACCAGCTGGCCCTGCAGGAGGAGATCTTAATGTTAAAAGACAAATTGGAAAGGTCATAGCGAGACCGGTTCAGGGAGGGGCAGGAGGCAGTGGGCACCGTCAAAGACAAGTAGGAGCGAGTCAGAGCCGTGCTGCCCGAGGAGAGCAAGTTGGCTGCCAGGAGGGGAGGCTTTGCCCCTTGGGGACAAACCCACAGCTCAAAATAGGCAACTGCAGGGCAAGCTGCAGGCCCTGGAGCCAGGAGTCCGGGCCCACTGGGAAGCTCAGATGGTGGATCATCCAGTGGGTCAGTGGTGAGAAAAACGCCGGGGTTACCTTAGAGCTCTGTCTTCTAAGATGACGGAAGAGCTCGAGACGTTCAGGAGCTCCAGTCTGGGGTCAAGAACACTGGATCCCCTCTGGAAAGTTGGCCGTAGTCAGAAGCTGGACATGTCTGCGCTGGAGGCTGAGTGCCGGGCCGGCAGCTTGTTCACAAGAGCTTAGCAAGGTCAAGAACTCGAACCTCTCCTTCGAAAGTAAACTAAAGGACTCGGAAGCCAAACATAGAGAATTATTAGAAGAAATGGAGATTTTGAAGAAGAAGATGGAAGAAAAATTTAGAGCAGATACCGGACTCAAACGTCCAGAGTTTCAGGATTCTATTTTTGAGTATTTCATCACTGCGTCCTTCATATGGCCTGACCTTCAGAGCCTGCTCAGCTAGAGAGCAAGAGACTAGCTCCAAAGCCAGAAGTGTCCCGTCGACACCCGTGGCTGCGAGCACAGAGCCGCAGGAGGACATGGCTCTGGCGCAGGAGCTGCCCGCGGGCGTGCAGGCCCTCGCTCTGGCTGGACCGAAGCCCAAAGCCCACCGGTTCAGCATCGAGTCCTTCCCCAGCCCCACTCAGTGCAGCCACTGCACCTCCCTGACAGAGGTGGGGGACCTCCTCTGCTAGGGCTACCCCTGCGAGGTCTGCTCATTTGCTTGGCCCATCCTTCCCCAGCAGGCCCAGCGCCCCCCGGGTGTGGATGGCAGAGGGGCAGAGGGACCGTCTATAAGGACTACAGAAGGTAAATCTGAGAGGGCATCACCCTGAAGATGCAAGGATGCTCCGCGTGAAGCGTGAATGACGTCGGAGGCCAGGACTGAGCTTGGGAGAACCCTCTATCTCTGAGGTCCAGGACCTGGCTGGCGGCCACCCCGGGCGTGGACTTCCCCTCGGGCAGGTCACACAGGAAGAGCTCGCAGTCGCAGACCAGGCACAGGCCCGCTGCCACCCCCTCGTCACGCCTGTCGTCTCGGGACCTTCATGTAGTCCTTGTATTCTTTACAAAGTTGAAGAAGAAGAAAAAGGTAAAGATAAAAATTATGAACAACAAATACACATCTATCAACAAGTGAATCTAAGAATCAAGTGAATAAATAATCTGATGAACAGAATAAACTGGTGAATATAATAGAATCAGGGGCATAGAAAGGGAGTGGGCTGACAATTCTCAGGGGGAAAGGGGTGTAGGGGGTGCAGGAAGAGACTGGACAAAAAATAGTCCACCTATGGATGAGAAGAGTGGTGGGGGGGTAAGGGCAGAGGGTGGGGTGGGAACCGGGTGGAGGAGAGCTATGGGGGGAAAAAGAGGAACAACTGTAATAATCTGAACAATATTTAATTAAAATTAAAAAAGAAATGTATGCCACTGTGCATCTGCAGAGGTGCTGCCCTGCTCAGGCTACTCTGGGGAACCCTTACAAGAGGCCCATACTGTGCCCGGTTCTCACGTTGCCGCCTGCAGCACCCACGGATCCTGGTTAATTAAGTAAGATGTGCTGCTTTTCTGGTTCTGTGGTATGTATGTCTCATTTTACATTTTTATTTTTTTAATTATTTTTTAAAAATATATCTTATTGATTTTTTACAGAGAGGAAGGGAGAGAGATAGAGAGTTAGAAACATCGATGAGAGAGAAACATTGATCAGCTGCCTCCTGCACACTCCCCACTGGAGATGTGCTCGTAACCAAGGTACATGCCCTTGACCGGAATCGAACCTGGGACCTTTCAGGCCGACGCTCTGTCCACTGAGCCAAACCAGATATGGCTCGTTTTACATTCTTAGAATTATCTTGTGATGCTTCCTATTCATGTGGGAACCATGCCAATGGACTGTGGCCACAACTGCTTGATAGGAAACAGTGTCCAAGCCATGCTGCACCAGAAAGGCTGGATGAGTCCAGGGCAAGAGACCGTGTTAACCAGCCCAGCACCTGCCTCCAGGGCCCCACTGCCAACATCCCTTCGGGCCAGGGCCCAGCCTCTGCCTGCTGGAAGCTCCTTTCCTTCCTCCAGGGGAGACTGGACACTATTCCTTCCAGCCATTGGGAAAACATCAGTTCCTACATACTGGGATCATCACTGAGATCTGGGGAGAGGGCAGTGCCTGCAGAGCTCTCTGGGGAGAGGGCATTGCCTGGGGGGCTCTCTGGGGAGAGGGCATTCCCTGGGGGGCTCTCTGGGGAGAGGGCAGTGCCTGCGGGGCTCTCTGGGGAGAGGGCAGTGCCTGCGGGGCTCTCTGGGGAGAGGGCATTGTCTGGGGGGCTCTCTGGGGAGAGGGCATTCTCTGTGGGGCTCCCTGGGGGAGGGCAGTGCCTGCAGGGCTCTCTGCCTTCTGTCCAGCAATCCTCTCTTTTTCAGCAGGTGTCTGCTTTGATGTGAAACTAGGCCTTTCTCCTTGAATGAACAGGGACACACTGCGGGTCTGGGAGTGAAGGTGGGCGGCCTTCCCAGCACAGGAGTAGAAACAACCGGGATTGGATGTGAGCCTGCAGTGCCCTGTGAGCCCACCTGCAGGGTGTTTCTCCCCCAGGCCCCCCTCTCCCCAGACTCTCCTCATTCTCCTCTGCCCTTCCCCCTGGGGGCCTCAAGTCCACCTCCCAGTCCCAGGAGGAGGGAAAGTGTCCCATGGTAGAGAACAACCACTTCTCCTGTTTCTTTGATTCAGACTGGGATGGGGCTGAGGGATCATCTGTGAGAACCAAATGTTCTGTGAGGTATTTTCCCCAACAAATGCCTTTGACTCTGTTAGAGGAATGTTTGCTCTCCCTTCTTCAAATGACAGGCAACTTTCAAATCACAGGTTTTGGGAACTTAAATGGAAGACTTGATCAGAATTCTCAGGAAAACAAGGGCTTTAGACAACAAATGCCCCTTTCACTGGAAAATTGACTACCCTAGCATCACACTGGGGGACACGCCAGGTACTTGTTAAAGGGCAGGTAGTAAACATTTGGGGCGTGCAGGCCCTCCAGTCTCGCCTCTGTCATGCGGACAAATCACGCACAGTATGTGCATGATTGACATGGCTGTGCTCCAGTAGCATTTGATACAAGCAGGGGGTGGGCTTCTTGAATTGAAAGCTTTATGGCAACTTTTTTTTAGGTTGTTTTCTCTATTGCTTAAGGTATTACATATGTGTCCTTATCGCCCCATTGCTCCCCCCCCCCCTTGACTCATGTCCTCACCCCCCTGGTGTCTGTGTCCATTGGTTAGGCCTATATGCTTGCATACAAGTCCTTTGGTTGATCTCTCCCTCTTACCCAAACCCTCCCTTACCTTCCCTCTGAGGTTGGATGGTCTGACTGATGCTTCTCTGTCTCTGGATCTGTTTTTGTTCATCAGTTTATGTCATTCATTATATTCCACAAATGAGTGAGATCATGTGATATTTATCTTTCTCTGACTGGCTTATTCACTTAGCATAATGCTCACCAGTTCCATCCATGCTGCTGCAAATGGTAAGAATTCCTTCTTTTTTACAGCAGCATAGTATTCCATTGTGTAGATGTACCACCATTTTTTAATCCACTCATTTGCTGATGGGCACTTAGACTGTTTCCAAATCTTAGCTATGGTAAATTGTGCCACTATGAACATAGGGGGGCATATATCCTTTCTGATTGTTATTTCTAGTTTCTTGGGATATATTCCCAGAAGTGGGATCACTGGGTCAAATGGGAGTTCCATTTTTAGTTTTTTGAGGAAACTCCATACTGCTCTCCACAGTGGCTGCACAAGTCAGCATTCCCACCAGCAGTGCATGAGGGTTCCTTTTTCTCCACATCCTCACCAGCACTTGTCATTTGTTGATTTGTTGATGATAGCCATTCTGACAGGTGTGAGATGGTACCACATTGTCATTTTGATCTGCATCTCTCAGATTATTAGTGACTTTGAGCATGTTTTCATATGTCTCTTGGCCTTCCTTATGGAAAAGTATCTATTTAGGTCCTTTGCCTATTTTTTGTTTGGGTTGTATATCTTCCTTTTTTTATTTTTATTTTTATTTATTTATTTATTTATTTATTTTTTATTGCTTAAAGTATTACAAAGGGTATTACATATGTGTCCATTTTATCCCCCCGCCCTAGACAGTCCCCTAGCCTCCCCTATCCCCCAATGTCTTATGTCCACTGGTTATGCTTATATGCATGCATACAAGTCCTTTAGTTGTTCTCTTACCTCCCTAACTCCTGCCCCGCAACCCTCCCCGGCCTTCCTGCTGCAGTTTGACAATCTGTTTGAGGCAGCTCTGCCTCTGTATCTGTTATTGTTCAAAAGTTTATAATGGTCTCTATTATCCATGAATGAGTGAGATCATGTGGTATTTTTCCTTCATTGACTGGCTTATTTCACTTAGCATAATGTTCTCCAGTTCCATCCATGACGTTGCAAATGGTAAGAGTTCCTTCCTTTTTAGAGCAGCATAGTATTCCATCGTGTAGATGTACCACAGTTTTCTAATCCATTCATCTACTGATGGGCACTTAGGCTGTTTCCAGATCTTAGCTATGGTGAATTGTGCTGCTATGAACATAGGGGTGCATATATCCTTTCTGATTGGTGTTTCTGGTTTCTTGGGATATATTCCTAGAAGTGGGATCACAGGGTCAAATGGGAGTTCCATTTTCAGTTTTTTAAGGAAACTCCATACTGTCTTCCATAGTGGCTGCACCAGTCTGCATTCCCACCAGCAGTGCACAAGTGTTCCTTTTTCTCCACATCCTCTCCAGCACTTGTCATTTGTTGATTTGTTGATGATAGCCAGTCTGACAGGTGTGAGATGGTACCTCATTGTTGTTTTGATTTGCATCTCTCGGATGATTAGTGACTTTGAGCATGTTTTCATATGTCTCTTGGCTTTCTGAATGTCCTCTTTTGAAAGGTGTCTATTTAGGTCCTTTGCCCATTTTTTGATTGGATTGTTTAGCTTCCTTTTGTTAAGTTGTATGAGTTCCCTATAAATTTTGGAGATTAGGCACTTATCAGATATGAGATTGGCAAATATGTTTTCCCACATAGTGGGTTTTCTCGTTGTTTTGTTCATGGTTTCTTTTGCTGTGCAGAAGCTTTTTATTTTGATGTAGTCCCATTTGTTCATTTTCTCTTTCGTTTCAAGTGCCCTAGGAGCTGTATCAGTGAAGAAATTGCTTCGGCATATGTCTGAGATTTTGTTGCCTTTGGATTCTTCTAGAATTTTTATGGTTTCCTGTCGTACATTTAAGTCCTTTATCCATTTTGAGTTTATTTTTGTGTATGGTGTAAGTTGGTGGTCTAGTTTCATTTTCTTGCATATATCTGTCCAATTTTCCCAGCACCATTTATTGAAGAGACTATCTTGGCTCCATTGTATGTTCTTGCCTCCTTTGTCAAATATTAATTGAGCATATTGGTTCGGGCCAATTTCTGGGCTCTCTATTCTATTCCATTGATCTATATGCCTATTCTTGTGCCAGTACCAGGCAGTTTTGAGAACAGTGGCTTTGTAATACATCTTGATATCTGGTATTGAGATCCCCCCTACTTTGGTCTTTTTCAGGATTGCTGCAGCTATTCGAGGTCTTTTTTTATTCCAGATGAATTTTTGGAGAGTTCGTTCTAGATCTCTGACGTATGCCGTTGGTATTTTAATGGGAAGTGCGTTGAATTTATAGATTGCTTTGGGTAGTATGGACATTTTAATGATGTTGATTCTACCAATCCATGAACACGGTATGTTCTTCCATCTGTTTATGTCTTCCTCTATATCTTTTTTCAACGTCCTGTAGTTTTCTGAATAGAGGTCTTTTACCTCTTTAGTTAAGTTTATTCCTAGGTAGCTTAATTTTTTTGGTGCGATGGTAAACGGGATTGTTTTTATAATCTCTCTTTCTGAAAGTTCACTATTGGTGTATAGAAATGCCTCGGATTTCTTGGGGTTAATTTTGTATCCTGCTACATTGCCAAATTCATGTATTAAGTCCAGTAGCTTTTTGATGGAGTCTCTAGGGTTTTGTATGTATAATATCATGTCGTCTGCAAATAAGGACAGTTTTACTTCCTCTTTTCCAATTTGGATGCCTTTTATTTCTTCTTCTTGCCGAATTGCAATGGCTAACACTTCCAGTACTATGTTGAACAGGAGTGGTGAGAGGGGGCATCCCTGTCTTGTTCCTGTTCTTAGGGGAAATGGTGTTAGTTTTTGTCCATTGAGTATGATGTTGGCTGTGGGCCTGTCATATATGGCTTTTATTATGTTGAGGTATGATCCTTCTACTCCCACCTTGCTGAGAGCTTTTATCAAAAATGGGTGTTGAATTTTGTCGAATGCTTTTTCTGCATCAATTGATATGACCATGTGGTTTTTTTCTTTCAATTTGTTTATGTGATGTATCACGTTTATTGATTTGCGGATATTGTACCATCCTTGCATCCCTGGGATAAATCCTACTTGGTCATGGTGTATGATCTTTCTGATGTACTGCTGGATCCGATTTGCTAAGATTTTGTTGAGGATTTTGGCATCTATGTTCATGAGGGATATTGGCCTTTAATTCTCTTTCATTGTGTTGTCTTTACCTGGTTTTGGTATTAGGGTGATGCTGGCTTCATAGAATGAGCTTGGAAGTGTTCCTTCCTCTTGAATTTTTTGTAGTAGTCTGAGGAGGATAGGTTTTAGTTCTTCCTTGAATGTTTGGTAAAACTCCCCTGTGAAGCTGTCTGGTCCTGGGCTTTTGTTTGCTGGAAGCTTTTTGATGACTGCTTCAATTTCTTCCATAGTTATTGGCCTGTTGAGATTTTTAGATTCTTCCTGATTGAGTTTTGGAATGTTGTATTTTTCTAGGAATTTGTCCATTTCCTCCAGGTTGTCTAGTTTGTTGGAGTAGAGCTGTCCATAGTATTTTTTAACAATCATTTGTATTTCTGTGGGGTCTGTTGTTATTTCGCCTCTATCGTTTCTGATTTTGTTTATTTGGGTCCTCTCTCTTTGCTTCTTGGTGAGTCTGGCTAGAGGTTTGTCAATCTTGTTTATCCTTTCAAAGAACCAGCTCTTGGTTTCATTGATTTTCTGTATTGTTTTTTTGGTCTCTATGTCATTTATTTCTGCTCTAATCTTTATTATCTCCTTCCTTCTGCTCACTCTGGGCTTTTCTTGTTGCTCTCTTTCTAATTCTTTGAGTTGTAGAGTTAGATGATTTACTACCATTTTTTCTTGTTTTTTGAGATAGGCCTGTAGAGCTATAAACTTCCCTCTCAGGACTGCTTTCATTGTGTCCCATAGGTTTTGGATTGTTGTGTTTTCATTGTCATTAGTTTCCAGGATGTTTCGAATTTCTTCTTTGATTTCATTGGTAACCCAATCAATATTTAATAGCATGCTATTCAGCTTCCAGGTGTTTGAGTATTTTGGGTTGTTTTTATTGTAGTTTATTTCTAATATTATGCCATCGTGGTCTGCGAAGACGCTTTTTATGATTTCAATTTTCTTGAATTTGGGGATACTTTGCTTGTGACCCAATATATGGTCTATTTTTGAATATGTCCTATGAGCATTTGAGTAGAATGTATATTCCCTGGCTTTCGGGTGAAGTGTTCTGAAGATGTCTATTAAGTCCATCTGATCTAGTGAGTCATTTAGGATTGCTGTATCTTTGCTGATTATTTGTCTAGAGGACTTATCCACTGCTGTCAGTGGTGTATTAAAGTCCCCTACTATGATTGTATTGTTGTCGATGTCTCCTTTGATATCTTCCAGGAGTTTTTTTATGAATTTGGGTGCTCCTGCATTTGGGTGCATATATGTTTACCAGGATTATATCTTCTTGTTGTATTGATCCCTTTAGTATTATGAAGTGGCCTTCCTTATCTCTTGTTATGGCCTTCACTTTGAGGTCTATTTTGTCCGATATAAGTATTGCTACCCCAGCTTTCTTTTCCTTTCCATTTGCCTGAAAGATATTTTTCCATCCTTTCACTTTCAGTCTGTGTGAGTCCCTTCTAATGAGGTGGGTTTCTTGTAGACAGCAGATGTATGGGTCATGTTTTTTTATCCATTCAGCCACTCGATGTCTTTTGTTTGGAGCATTTAGTCCGTTTACGTTTAAAGTTATTATTGAAAGGTACTTGTTTGTAGGCATTTCTGTTTTTGTGTGGCTGTTTTTTTTCTGAGCTTTTTATTTCTTATTTTTATACCAGTCCCTTTAGCATTCCTTGCATTGCTGGCTTGGTGGTGATAAACTCCCTTAGCCTTTTTTTGTCTGTGAAGCTTCTTATTTCCCCTTCAAGTTTGAATGATAGCCTTGCTGGATAGAGTATTCTTGGATTCAGTCCTTTGCTTTGCATCACTTTGTAAATTTCCGTCCATTCTTTTCTGGCCTGATGTGTTTCTGTTGAGAAATCATTTGACAATCTAATGGGAGATCCCTTGTATGTAACTTTCCGTCTCTCTCTTGCAGCCTGTAAGATTCTCTCTTTGTCCTGAACATTTGCCATGGTAATTATGATGTGTCTTGGTGTGGGTCTTTTCGGGTTCACCTTGTTTGGGACTCTCTGGGCTTGTGTGACTTTTTTCTTCCCCACCTCAGGGAAGTTTTCTGATATTATTTCTTCTAATAGGTTTTCTAATCCTTGTTCATCCTTCTGTTGTTCTGGTACCCCTATTATTCGTATGTTGTTTCGTTTCATGTTGTCCCAAAGCTCCCTTAGGCTCTCCTCCTGTCTTTTCATTTTTTTCTCCAATTGCAGTACGTTTTGGGTGTGTTTTGCTTCCTTGTCTTCTAAATCACTAATTCGGTCCTCCGCTTCTCCTAGTCTACTGTTGATACTTTCAATGGAGTTTTTCATTGCAGCTATATCACTCTTCATTTCTTCTTGGGTCTTACTTAAGTTGTTGATTTTTTCATCTGTTTCTTCTAGCTTCTTCCATATGTTATCGATTTTTTCATCTGTTTCTTCTTGCTTCTTGCTGAGGTTGTCGATTTTTTCCTCCATCCGGTTTATGCACTCTAGGACCCTTATTCTGAATTCTTTTTCTGTCATGTTGCATGCCTCTGTATTACTTAGCTGCTTTTCTGGAGAGTCCTCCTTCTCTTTCCTTTGGGGGTTTCTTTGTCTACCCATGGTTGATCTCACTGACATATCTAGACGTTGAGTCGTTCAGTGGCTGCTCCCTTGGTGGCAGTGACTCCTTGGTCTGCGGTTGCTCTTCGGGCGGTTGCGGTAGCAGCTCCTCTTCAGTTGGCAGCAACTCCTCTGGTGGGTGCTGTTCACAGCTGTGGTGGCTCTTCTGGCTGGTGGGGCGAGGTTTCACGTACAGCTGCTGTTCCTCAGCAGAGGGTGTGGTGCTCAGGAGGTTGCTGTTGCTTGGATCTGCTGTGTTGATTTAAAGGCACAAAATACAACACAACAAGGCACCACGTACCAGGCACTATACACAAATATATTCATGATATTAATAACCCCAAATAAAGGTGACCACCTGAATTAAGAGAATTAAGGGATAAGGAAGAAGGAAGAGAAAAAGAGAAAAGAGAAAAAAGAAAAGAAAATTAGGGACCAAAAAAAGGAGTGCAAAAATGAAATTGGGAAAAAGGAGGGGGGAAAGTAAAAGCGAGAAAAGAAAGGAAAAGAAAAAAAAAGAGCGAAAAGAGAGAATGAAGTGGAAGAGGGGAAGAGACTTTTTTATATGAGGAGAATACTCCTATAGAACAGCCATTAATCCCAACAAATTCCAGCAACAGCTCCCTGGAGATGAATGCAAACTAGAAACAACCAATAATATAACGATGAAAATAGAATGGAGAACACTAATCCCAAAATAAAATAAAGAGAAAATAAAATGGCACTTTAAAAAAAAAATGGTAAAATGGTAGCAGTAATAATACTGGTTAAAAATAAGAAGGTAGTAATTAAAAGGGTAAAATCAGGTGATGGAAAAAAGAAGATAAAGAAAAAAAAAAGAAGAAGAGGAAAAGAAAAAAAAAAGAAAAAAAGAAAAAAAATTGGTTTCTTAGTTAAAAGGTGAAAAAAGAAAAAAAAAATATTGCAGTAGTGAAGGTCCTTCGGTTCTTCTATTCTTCAGTGTGGCTCGCCTTAGACCTGCCAGGTATTCAGGAGAGTGTTGAGTTTCCCTGCGATACACTGTTCCTCTGTGTTGTAAACCACAGTCCTTATTTTAAAGCAAGCCGCATTTGTTTCCCAGACTGCCTTATTTTGTGTTTAGCAAAGAGTCAGTTTGTGGGTCAGCCTCTGGGTGGCAGTGTTCTGGGGTTGGCCTCTGAGGCTACAGGGCCTCTCTGTCCAGTGGAAGTTCACTGCCCAGAGCTGGCTGCGTAAGAGTTACCAGTGCTGTGTTGTTGCTGGGATTGAAAATCCCTCTATAGGCCAGACCCTGTTAACTCCCAGGGACTGATCAGGTTATTTTAATCCTTGATCTCCTACAGAGTGGAATCTGGGTGTGGCTGTGCTCCTTGCCTGGGGGCTGGGGGGAGGAGTCTCACTCTCCGGAGAGAATGGCTGCCTCAGTCCTGGGCTCAGGGATGTCTCAGCACTCAATTCGCTGCCACCTCTCCCGGCCCCCCTTCTCTCCTCAGTCTCTCCCCAGATTCCACTCCTCCGCACACTCTCCCTCTCTTCAGCACAGGTGAGTGTCTGTATCCGAAATGTCCCATGAACAGGGTTCAGTGAAAACAAACGAACAAACGCCGGCCGCGGAAACGGGGAAGGCTTGGTTTCTGTAAGCTTCTTCTCTTACCGGGACTGCATGGTCTGGTCAGCTCTTCAGGCTGCCCCCTTTAGGCTCAGTCCTCTGTGATCACAGACCGAGCTCTCAATTCCCCCAGCGGCGGCGCCAGGAATCCCGCGGTTCTCCTTTCCCCCGTCAGGGGCTGTGCCTGTCCCAAGGGACGCGGCTGTCTGCCATGCGGTCTCCCTCTGACTCTCTGGGCTCAGAGGTCTGGCAAACTTTCCTGCCCAAATCCCTGGTTTTTTTTTTTACCTTTCCAGGGGAGTTCTGCTCTTCCCGGCTGCAAACCGTCTCGCCAGCTGAGGAATTTCGCCAATTCGGGGTGGATGTTACTAGTTTCAGCTGCTCACTCCATTTGCTCAGGGACACGACCTGGGACGCGTCTGCCTATACCGCCGCCATCTTCCTGAATCCTATCTTCCTTTTTTTAAAGTTGTATGAGTTTCCTATAAATGTTGGAGATTAAACCCTTATTGATGATAACATTAACAAATATATTTTCCCATGCAGTGGGCTTTCTTGTTGTTTTGTTGATGGTTTTTTTTGCTGTGCAGAAGCTTTTTATTTTGATGTAGTCCCATTTGTTTATTTTCTCTTTAGTTTCTATTGCCCTAGGAGCTGTTTTGGTGAATAAACTGCTTTGGCATATGTCTGAGATTTTGCCTTCTGTGGATTCTTCTAGTATTTTTATGGATTCCCATCTTATGTTTAAGTCCTTTGTCCATTTTGAGTTTATGTTTATGTATGTTGTATGTTGATGGTCTAGTTTCATTTTTTTTTTGCATGTATCTGTCCAATTTTGCCAACACAATTTATTGAAGAGACTGTCTTGACTCCGTTGTATGTTCCTGCCTCATTTGTCGAATATTAATTGAACATAGTTGTTTGGGTCAATTTCTGGGTTCTGTATTCTATTCCATTGATTTATATGTCTGTTCTTGTGCCAGTACCAGGCAGTTTTGAGAACAATGGTATTGTAATAGAGCTTGATATGTGGTATTGATATCCCACCTACTTTGTCCTTCTTTCTCAAGATTGCTGCAGATATTCAGGGTCTTTTTTATTCCATATGAATTTTTGGAGAGTTTGTTCTAGGTCTGTGAAATATGTTGTTGCTATTTTAATGGGAAGTGCATTGAATTTATAGATTGCTTTGGATAGTATGGCCATTTTAATGATGTTGATTCTATCAATCCATGAACACGGTATGTTCTTTCATCTGTTTATGTCTTCCTCTATCTCTTTTTTTCAGTTTCTTGTAGTTTTTTGAGTAGAGGTTTTTTACCTCCTTAGTTAAGTTTCTTCCTAGGTGTCTTATTTTTTTGGTGTGATGGTAAATGGGATTGTTTATTCAGTCTCTCTTTCTGTAAGTTCACTGTTGGTGTATAGAAATGCCATAGTTTTCTAGGCATTAATTTTGTATCCTGCTACATTGTCAAATTCATTTATTACTCTAATAATATTTTGATGGAATCTTTAGGGTTTTCTATGTACAGTATAATGTCATCTGCGAGTAAGGACAGTTTTACTTCTTCTTTTCCAATTTGGATGCCCTTTATTTCTTCTTCTTGTCTGATCACAATAGCTAGTACCTCCAGTACTATGTTGAACAGGAGTGGTTAGAGTGTCTTGTTCCTGTTCTTAAAGGAAATGGTTTTAGTTTTTGTCCATTGAGTACGATGTTGGCTGTAGGTTTGTC
Source organism: Myotis myotis (assembly GCF_014108235.1). NCBI lineage: Eukaryota > Metazoa > Chordata > Mammalia > Chiroptera > Vespertilionidae > Myotis > Myotis myotis. The sequence continues at coordinate 92,162,497 of NW_023416390.1, read as the reverse complement.
ATATGTGGCTTTTATTATGTTGAGACATGATCCTTCTATTCCCACCTTGCTGAGAGTTTTTATCAAGAAAGGGTGCTGGATTTTGTCAAATGCTTTACCTGCATCAATTGATATGACTATGTGATTTTTATCTCTCAATTTGTTTATGTGATGTATCACGTTTATTGATTTGTGGATATTGTACTATCCTTGCATCCCCAGGATAAATCCTACTGGGTCATGGTGTATGATCTTTCTGAGGTAATGCTGGATCCGATTTGCTAGAATTTTGTTGAGGAGTTTTGCATCTACGTTCATGAGGGATATTGGCCTGTAATTCTCTTTCATTGTGTTGTCTTTATCTGGTTTTGGTGTTAGGGTACTGCTGGCTTCATAGAATGAGCTTGGAAGTGTTCCTTCCTCTTGAATTTTTTGGAATAGACTGAGGAGAATAAGTTTTAGTTCTTCCTTGAATGTTTAGTAAAACTCCCCTGTGAAGCCATCTGGCCCTGGGCTTTTGTATGCTGGAAGCTTTTTGATGACTGGTTCAATTTCTTCCATAGTTATCAGACTATTGAGATTTTTAGATTCTTCCTGATTGAGTTTGGGAAGGTTGTATTTTTCTAGGAATATGTCCATTTCCTCCAGGTTGTCTAGTTTGTTGGAATAGAGTTGCTCATAGTATTTTTTAACAATCCTTTGTATTTTTGTGGGGTCTGTTGTTATTTTGCTTCTTTCATTTCTGATTTTGTTTATTTGGGTCCTCTCTCTTTGCTTCTTGGTGAGCCTGGCTAGAGGTTCATCAATCTTGTTTATTCTTTCAAAGAACCAGCTCTTGGTTTCATTGATCTTTTGTATTGGTTTTTTTTTTTTTGTCTCTATGTCATTTATTTATGCTCTGATCTTTATTATTTCCTTCCTTCTGCTCACTCTGGGCTTTTCTTTTTGCTCTCTTTATAAGTCTTTAAGTTTTAGAGTTAGATGATTTACTACTATTTTTTCTTTTTTTTTGAGGTATGCCTGTAGAGCTATAAACTTTCCTCTTGGGGCTGCTTTCAGTGTGTCCCATAGATTTTGGATTGTTTTCTTTTCATTGTCATACATTTCCTGAATGTTTAAAATTTTTTCTTTGATCTCTTGTTTAATGGCATGCTATTCAGCTTCCAAGTGTTTGAATTTTTTTGATTGTTTGTATTGTAGTTGATTTCTAATATTATGTCATTATGGTCTGAGAAAGTGCTTGATATGATTTCAATCTTCTTGAATTTGGAGAGACTTTGCTGGTGACCCCATATAGGCAGTCCTCGGGTTATGTCAGACTCGACATATATCATTTCGTGGTTATGTTGCCATCTCCAATTTATTTACGTAAAAAGAAATTTCCATCATTTCGACGTATGTAGATATGTGTTTTATGCTTATTTATTTACCACAAATAAAGGTCAGGAATTTTATCTTTCTTTTAAAGTTTTTTTACTCTTTCACTTCATTACTGCTGTGTATGTGCTCCATGTGAGTGATGTAAGTGCTTATGTAGGTGGGTTCCGACTTATGGGAAAAATCCTGTTACATCACGCTGTAAGAATGGATCTCTGACATAACCCGAGGACCTACTGTATATGGTCTATCTTTGAAAATGTCCCATGTGCACTTGAGAAGAACGTATATTTCGTGGCTTTGGGGTGAAATGTTCTGAAGATTTCAATTAAGTCCAATTGATCTAGTGAGTCATTTGGGATTGCTGCTTCTTTGCTGATTTTTGGTCTACAGGATTTATCCAGTGATGTCAGTGGTGTATTAAAGTCCCCTACTATGATTGTATTGTTGTCAATCTCTCCCTTGATATCGTCCAGGAATTTTTTTTTAATGTATTTGGGTGCTCCTGCATTGAGTGCATATATGTTTATCAGGGTTATATCCTCTTGTTGTATTGATCCCTTTAGTATTATGAAATGGCCTTCCATAGCTCTTTTATGGGCTTCTCTTTGAGGTCTGTTTTGACTTTGAGGTCAAATGTAAGTATTGCTACCCCAGCTTTGTTTTCATGTCCATTTGCCTGAAAGATATTTTTCCATCCCTTCACTTTCAGTCTGTGTTAGTCCTTTGTTCTGAGGTGGGTCTCTTAGAGACAGCATATATATGGGTCATGTTTTTTTGATACATTCAGCCACTCAGTGTCTTTTGTTTAAAGTTATTATTGATACTTGTTTGTAACCATTTTTATTTTTTGTGCCTGTGTTCCTTCTTCCCTTTTATTTCTTCTTTTTATACCAGTCCTGTTAGCATTTGTTGTGTTGCTGGCTTGGTAGTAATAAACTCCCTTAGCCTTTTTTTTTTTTTTTTTTTTTTTTTTTTTTTTTTTTTTTTCTGTGAAGCTCCTTATTTCCCCTTTAATTTTGAATGATAGCCTTGCTGGATAGAGTATTCTTGGATTCTGTCCCTTGCTTTGCATTACTTTGTAAATTTCCTTCCATTCTTTTCTGGCCTGTTGTGTTTCTGTTGAGAAAACATTTGATAATCTAATGGGAGATGCCTTGTATGTAACTTTCTGTCTCTCTGTTTCAGTCTTTAAGATACTCTCTTTGTTCTGAACATTTGCCATTATAATTAGGATGTGTCTTGGTGTGGGTCTTTTAGGGTTCATCTTGTTTGGGACTTTCTATGCTTTTGTGATTTTTTTCTTCCCCACATCAGGGAAGTTTTCTGATATTATATCTTCAAATAGGTTTCCTAACCCTTGTTCCTCTACCTGTTATTCTGGCACTCCTATTATTTGAATGTTGCTTTGTTTCATGTTTTCCCAAAGCTCCCGTAGGTTCGCCTTCTGTCTTTTGATTTTTTTCTCCAACTGTAGTTCATTTTGAGTGTTTTTTGCTACCTTGTCTTCTATTTCAATCCTCTACTTCTCCTAGTCTACTGTTGAAACTTTCCATGGTGTTTTTTATTGCAGCTATACCACTCTTTATTTCTTCTTGATTCTTACATAAGTTCTTGATTTTTTCATTCATCCGTTTTATGACCCTTATTCTGAATTCTTTTTCTGACAAATTACATGCCTCTGTTTCACTTAGCTGCTTTTATGGTGATCCTCTTTTTTTTTTTTCTTTGTGGGTTTCTTTATCTATCCATTATTGCTCTCACCAAAGTATCTAGGTGTCGAGTCTTGCAGGGACTGCTCCTTGGGTGGCAGGGACTCTTCGGGCAGCGGCTGCTCCTAGGATGGTTGTGGTAGTGGCTGCTCCTCAATTGGTAGCGGCTCCACTGGGGGCAATGTTCACAGCAGTGGTGGCTCCTCTGATTGGTGGGGGGAGGCTTCTTGTGCATCTGCTGCTCCTCAGATGGGGGTGGGCTGCTCATGCAGCTGCTGTTCCATGGACAGGAGTGGGCTGCTTGCATGGCTGCTGCTCCTTGGACAGGGGCAGTTTGCTCGCAGGGCTGCTGCTCCTTGGATGGGTGCAGGCCACTTACACAGCTGCTACTCCTCGGATGGGGGGATGGGGCGGGCCGATCACACAGCTGCTGGTCCTTGGATCAGGGCAGGCCATGTGAGGCTGCCGCTCCTCAGCACTGTTGACCCACACCTGCTTTTGGAAAGGCAGTGAGTTTCCAAGGGTTGCCAGTCTGTTCAGTTTGATGGCGGAGGGATATGGCTCCAGGGGCAAGAAGCTGTAGATACCATGGCAATTTTTATTATTTGTTTGGAGGACTTAGAGGAGACCCCAAAGAAAACAACCCTGCCTTTGACAGGGAAATACATATTATAAACCAATGAACATTTACAAGTGCTTTGTGCTGGGCTCCAAACTCACATACTTTCTATTTTACAAATGAATAACTACCAAAGCAAAAGGGGAAGTCAACTGCATTTATCCATCAAATATATTGATTGTAGCCCAGCCAGTGTTGTTCAGTGGTTGAGCATCAACCTATGAACTAGGAGGTCACAGTTCAATTTCTGGTCAGGGCACTTAACCGGCTTTAAGGCTCTATCAGCAGTGTGGGGCGTTCAAGAGGCAGCTGATCAATGATTCTCTCTCATCATTGATGTTTCTGTCTCTCTCTCCCTTTCCTTTCCTCTCTGAAATCAATAAAATTTTACATTTAAAATATGTATATCGATTGTATGTGGCAGGTACTGTGCTATTCTTACATTTGTTTAAAGTTAATTCTGTTAAGTATAACACTGGGTGCTTTATATTTTTGCCTCCATTTTATAGATGAGTAAATGGAGGACTTGCCTAGGTGACTGGTAGTAAGCAGCATGTGACTTCAGAGCTGGTATTCAGTGTGTCACATTGAATTTGGGGATTTCTGGAAATCACAGCAACAACTTGATGGGTGATAGAGTTTTTGTTATGAGACGCTATCCTGGAAGGCTGTGTATCTAGGATAAAAAACTGTATACATAATAAACATCCTCAAAAGACGTTTCCAGTCCAGGGGGTAATCACTTTAGATGTGGTAGTTTCTATAGAGACTTTCAACTAAAGTCTTCAAGTTTTGTTTTTGAAGGAGAAATGCTCAACTCTAATTGCACACGTAGAATCAGCTTTTGAAAAACAAACAAACAAACAAACAATCCACGGCCAATGGAACCTGTGAGGCTGGTACTGATGTGTTGTTAAAAAAGGCAGCCGGAACCCCTGCAGCCAGCAGGGCTGGCGGGAGGGCTCACATGAGCTTCCACCAATGCCTTTCTGAAGTGTGATGCCTGCCATTGGCCTTGTTATACAGGCCAGGCCAGGATGCTGTTGGTGGAGAGGATGGCATGGCCCGCCCATGTGAATTGGAGACCACTCTTCCAATGCTGTTTTCTGAAGGGGCTGTGGACTGAAAGGCTGAGGAGTGTCTCCTGATACATGTTTAAAGGAACCAATGTGCATATTAAATTATGAAAGTGCCACATTAGCATCAGGGAATGATCTTTTTGTCATTTTAAAGGGGTCTGAATTAGTTCTCTTTTGTGGGCTATGCAAAGTGAAGGGATGACCATGTTTGTTACAGCCTTACCACTTCCCCTCAGATAGGTGACTCCCCTGTCTGAAGGCACATTCACTCATTCATTATTCACACACCTATTCATTCATTCATTCACACATTCACTCACTCACTCATTCATTCATTCACACACCCATTCATTCATTCACACATTCATTCGTTCATTCATTCATTCTTTTGTTCATTCATTCATATATCCCACAAATGAGTCCCTACCAGGTGGAAATCCCTATACTACAGAGACAGTTTCCTGCACTCCTGGGTCCTAGAGCCTCCGGATCCCGCAGCTGGAGAGCCTGGCACTGAAGCTCCTGTGCTTACTGGACCCTGTGCCACTGAACTTCGATGTCTGTCCTGCTCACTAGCACTACTGATCGGCCTGGGGGAGTCATGTAGCCTTCAAGGGTCTGCATGTGTAAGCGCCTCCTTTCTTCTCTGTAAGTGGACACGGGTGCTACTCTGTGAGCTCTGCCCAGGTCTCAACCAGGGTGTGGGGTTTGCCAGCAGGATCTTCACCATCTGCAACACACTCCAGGGCTGTGCTGAGAAGGTAAATGAGAAATGTTGCCATTACACTGTTACAGCGAAGGTTTCCTTTGCTGTGAATCTCATAAAATCAAGGGAAAGAGGTGGCTTTGAGACAGGAGCGTGGAGTAACACTGGTGTGAAGCTAAATAGGGAGCGTGGGGGCCCTGCACTCGGCCTCCACTCAGCAGGTTTGGGGGCCACAGGCCCCTGGGGCTCAGGGCCTGCAGGGGTGCTCCCAGGCACTCCTGCCTAACACCCTGCCTGAAGAGGCAGAATGGCCCAAGAGCTGAGCTGGATCTGAACGCCACCTGGTGGTTTGGGAGCAGAATCACTTCATGTTCAGAGCAGCTTAAGTTTGTGAGGAGGGTGTCCTCAGCCTTCATCCTTCCCCCACTGGAGAAGGGCTCTGGGGAGCCCAGGGCGGGGGGATAGGGAGAGAGGGGCTCTGGGGAGCCTAGGGCAGGGTGGGGGGGAGAGTGGCTTTGGGGATCCCAGGGCAGGGTGGGGGTGGGAGAAGGGCTCTGGGGAGCCCAGGGAAGGGTGGGGGTGGGAGAGGCTCTGGGGAGCCCAGGGCAGGGTGGGGGGGGGGAGAGGGGCTCTGGGGAGCCCAGGGCTGGGTTGGGGGAGAGGGGCTCTGGGGAGACCAGGGCAGGGTGTGTGTGTGAGGGGGGAGAGGGCCTCTGGGAAGCCAAGGGCAGGGTAGGGAGGAGGGACTCTGGGGATTCCAGGGCAGGGTGTGGGGGAGAAGGGCTCTGGGGATTCCAGGACAGGGTGGGGGGAGGTTTGCCTGCCCCCAGGACCCATGGGCAGAGGACACCACTGCTCCCCGCAGCATGCTGGAGCTGGATGGAGGGAACCTGATGGGGAGCTCACTGAGTGCTGACTCTAATCTGTGCCAGGACCTGCAGCAACTCACTGCATCCTCACAGAAACCCAGGAAGCTGGCACTGTTGTGTCTTTTACTACCATCTTGCAGCTATGGAAAGAGGGACAGCCAGGTACAGGCACTCATCAAAATCACATAGATCAGGGGTGGAAGGAAGCCTGTTGTTGTTTTTTAAATATAATTTTATTGATTTTAGAGAGAGAAGCAGAGAGAGGGAAACAGAGCTAGAAGCACCGATGAGGGAGAAACATCAATTGGCTGCCTCCTGCAAACCCCCTAATGGGGATTGAGCCCTCAACCCAGGCATGTGCCCTGATGTGGAATCAAACCAGTGACCTCTTGGTGCACGGATGACACTCAACCACTGAGCCACCAGGCCGGGGCAAGCCTGGGTTTTAAAGGCCAAGCCTTCCCTCAAGGCCACAGCTTTGCGGTGTCTCTCAATGGGCTTTATTTTAATCTCTTGCTTTCTGGATAATGTGTCTTTTTCTGCACAGTTACCAGCTGTGTGATTTTTAAATTGGGGTCCACTGCTGATGGGAAGGGCCACGGCTAATGTAACATCCTATCTGTCATCTCTCTGTTATCTATCTGCCTACCCACCGACCACTGATTCAGAGACCTGAGTGGGCAGGCTCGTGTCACAGTGGAGACCTTTGCCACTTTGAGCCAGAGGTGCCTAGACTTAAAGCCCAGTTTTCGCGTGTGACTTAGACTAGTCTGTATGAACCAGGATGAACCAGTTTCCTAGTAAGTGAAATGGGGATTTCCATGCCTATTTTTATTGCAGGAATGTTGTGTAACTAGGAATCAGGTTCTCAATATACTTAGCAGCAAGTTAATGCTTGATAAATGTCAGCTCTGATTTGAGAACAAAAAGGATACAGCTTACTCTCTGACCTCATTGTTTTCTTTTTTCTTTTTTTTTTATTGCTTAAAGTATTACAAAGGGTATTACATATGTGTCCATTTTATCCCCCCGCCCTAGACAGTCCCCTAGCCTCCCCTATCCCCCAATGTCTTATGACCACTGGTTATGCTTCTATGCATGCATACAAGTCCTTTAGTTGATCTCTTACCCCCCTACCTCCTGCCCCGCAACCCTCCCCAGCCTTCCTGCTGCAGTTTGACAATCTGTTTGAGGCAGCTCTGCCTCTGTATCTGTTATTGTTCAAAAGTTTATAATGGTCTCTATTATCCATGAATGA
>NW_023416390.1:92009796-92037988 GCF_014108235.1 Myotis myotis | reverse complement strand
AAATGTTTTGAAACCAGATATTTCATTCCTATAAGTCATCACTGATCATTGAGTGATAATTATGTGGTTGAATAATGCATGATGTTATCAGCTACATAAATAATAAATCACATAATCAGTTATTAAAAGCTATTTTAAAGTGGAGGAATTGACTTACCATCCTAAACCAAGGAGGTCTTCTTAGAGCTAAATTAATTTTTTAACTGATAACAATTAAAGCCTAGCTAGAAGAAAAGCTATGCAAGAAGAAAATGACCTGTCTTAGAGGTTTTTTAAAAGCAATATTAAGCTGCAGTCTGTGGAGAAGCAAGAAACTAGATGGTACAATGTTAACTTGGTTTTTCCTGGGTCCTGCTTTCTCTCTCAAGGGCACATTTATTCATGTGTCTTTTGTGCTGAGATTTTTAAATGACCAGCTTCCTTTGCAATTGGATAGAAGGAGGTGGAGTGCAACTTCTGATTTTTTGAAAGAAAATATTTGCATGTAATAGAATGATTGAATGAAGGGTACATGTTCTAAGAAATTCTTGGAGATTAGAGAGAAAGCCAGGAACAGAAAACATAATTATCTCTGAGTTTCCGATGTGTACAGTTAAAACAGAAGCGTTAGGGAATACAGGCTTGATACAGGCTTAGATGTTGGGGGTAGCAGAGAGGAAAAACTGCCTCACTATATTGTTATTGGGGCTTATAGAGGCTCAGCTAATGAGTTGCAATACTTATATTTATTAATAGGTCGGGGGCATATTTACATATCTGTAATTAGAATCAAGTTTTAATGCAAAGCTACAAATAACTGTAATTATTATAGACATTGGAAACATCATACAAAAGTAATAAAAAGAATGCAGAAAATATGAGCCTGTGTTCCATGGTTGCTATGAATATAAAAGGAAATGCGTGTAAAATTGCTAGCAGTTCCACAGCAAGTGGTAGCTATTATTATTCTTTAAAAGTATTTATTTGTGAATAGGATCTCTGACCCCAAAAAATCTCCTCACAGATTTCTCTGCTTTTAACTTATTTAAAAATAAGTTAGCCCTGGTCAGGTGGGTCAGTTGGTTGGAGTATCCTATAGACCAATGGTTGTGGGTCTGATTCTACGTCAGGGCACATACTCAGGTTGCAGGTTTGATCAGGTCAGGGTGAGTACAGGGGGCAATCAACTGATAAATGTTTCTTTCTCACATTGATGTTTCTCTCTATATATAAAATAGTGAAAATATATCCTCGGGTGAGGACAAAAATGTTAAACTTTAGAAAAGTGACAAGAATATGAATAGTGCGAAGAATGCCCATATACCCCCTACCCAGATCCATGGATTATTGTTTATGCATAGTGTCTCTCTCTCTCTCTCTCTCTCTCTCTCTCTCTCTCTCTCTCTCTCTCTCTCTCTGTCTTTCTCTCTCTCTCTCTCTTTCTCAAATTACCACTGAGTATTTCTTGTCAATCAGGGGTGATGAGGATTAAGGATAGAATCTACCCAGCCTCTGCCTTCCAAGGTCTCTTAATCACCACGTCCTCATATGGAGGAGACAGCTCACTGGCAGCTGGTGCTCATCCAGGGTGGGAGATGGGGATAACATGGTGCCCGTCCAGAGTGGGAGGTGGGGATAAAGTGGTGTTAGTCCAGGGGGGCGGTGGGGATAACATGGTGCCCATCCAGGGTGGGAGTTGGGGATAAAGTGGTGCCAGTTTAGGGGGGGAGGTGGGGATAACCCGGTGCCAGGTGTCCAGGGTGCCCTGAGGAGCTCAGAGATTTCCCAAGGTGTGCCTGCCGGCAGCTGGAGTGAAGCCCAGGTCCTGGGTTCCAGAGGGAAGCCAGTGCCAGCAGCCAGGGGGAGGAAGGTCTACTCTTGCATGAATTTTGTGCATTGGGCCTCTTACAATAATAATAATAATAATCCTACCTAATAATAGAGAAACATGGTAATTAACTGTAACTTTACTACCCTTCCCATTGGCTAATCAAGAAGATATGCAAATTAACTGCCAACCAAGATGGCGGCCGGCAGCCAGGCAGCTGAAGCGAACAAGAGGCTTGCTTGCTCCAGTGATGGAGGAAGCCAAGGTTCCCCGCCTGCCGCTGCTGGCCTCTGGGCTGCAGTCTAAGAAACAATGTTGCAATTACAGAAGGTAAATAAACCCCAGAAACCTGCTTTCAGCGGTCAGAGCTGGAATGAGCAGGACTGCAACAGTGTGACAATTATAGAACCCAAACAAACACAGATACTTGCTTTCAGCAGCCAAGGTCTCAGAGCTGGAGCCGAGCCTCAGAGCTAAAGCTGGCTCTCAGCTCCAGTGACAGCCATAGAAGGTAAATAAATCCCAGAATAAAAAAAAAAAAAGAAAAAAAGTAGAGGTTGGGAGCTTCAGTCACCCGCCAGCCTGAAAACGGCCCTCAGCCCCTCACCCAGACTGGCCAGGCACCCCAGTGGGGACCCCCACACTGAAGAGGGTGTGGCCAGCTGCAACCAGCCATCATCCCCTTATCCAGGCTGGCCAGGCACCCAAGCGGGACACCCAACCAGATCCAGACACCCTTCAGGGCAAACCAGCCAGCCCCAACCTGTGCACCAGGCCTCTATCCTATATAGTAAAAGGGTAATATGCAAACTGACCCTAACAGCAGAAGGACTGGGAATGACTGGTCACTATGACACACACTGACCACCAGGGGGCAGACTCTTAATGCAGGAGCTGCCCTCTGGTGGTCAGGGTGCTCTCACATGGGAGGAGCTCTGTTCAGCCACAAGGCAGGCAGATAGCTGCCAGGACAGCGGTGGTGGTGGGAACCTCTCCTGACTCCTCAGCAGCACTAAGGATGTCCGACTACAGTTTAGGCCTGCTCCCCGCTGGCAAGTGGACATCCCCCGAGGGCTGCCGGGCTGCCAGAGAGATGTATGATTGTCATCTTAGGCTCAATCCCCTGGGGAGCGGGACTAAGCCAGCAGGTGGTCATCCCCTGAGGGGTCCCAGACTGCGAGAGGGCACAGGCCGGGCTGAGGAACCCCCCTCCCCCACAATTGCACAAATTTTTGTGCATCAGGACTCTAATCCTATACAATAATAGACAAACATGGTAATTAACCGTAACTTTGCTACACTTCCCATTGGCTAATCAGTGAGATATGCAAATTAACTGCCAACCAAGATGGCGGCCGGCAGCCAGGCAGCTGAAGCGAACAGGAGGCTTGCTTGCTCCATTGATGGAGGAAGCCAAGGTTCCCCGCCTGCTGCTGCTAGGCTCTGAGCTTGCACTCTAAGAAACAATGTTGCAATTATAGAACCTAAACAAACCCCAGAAACCAGCTTTCAGCCGTCAGAGCTGGAATGAGCAGGACCGAAACAATGTTGCAATTATAGCACCCAAACAAACACTAGATTCCTGCTTTCAGCAGCGGAGGCCTCAAGCTAGAGCCGAGCCTCAGAGATAAAGCCAGCTCTCAGCTCCAGTGACAGCCATAGAAGGTAAATAAATCCCAGAAAAAAAAAAAAAGAAAAAAGTAGAGGTTGGGAGCTTCAGTCACCCGCCAGCCAGAAAACGGCCCTCAGCCCGTCACCCAGACTGGCCAGGCAACCCAGTGAGGACCCGCACCCTGAAGGGGGTGTGCTCAGCTGCAAACAGCCATCATCCCCTCACCCAGACTGGCCAGGCACCCCAGTGGAGACCCCCACCCTGAAGGGGGTTTGACCAGCTGCAAACAGTCATCTTCCCCACATCCAGGCTGGCCAGGCACCCCAGTGGGGACCCTCACCCTGAAGCAACAAGATGATGACTAATTTGCATACTGAAGGGGGGCACAGCGGGCAAGGCTGTCCGTGGTCTGGGACCTGGATCCGTGACCTGGCAGGCAGGGGGCAGTGCTTGAGGCTGTCCGCAGTCCGGACCCGAATCTGTGATCTGGCAGGCGGGGGGCTCCGCGGGAGGCTGGCCACGGTCCCGGGACCCGGATCTGTGACCCTGCCTGGTGGGGCGACAGCTCGCACAGGGGCAGATAGGCTGGGGTTGGGCAGGGCATGACGCCTGGCTTCCGCCCAGCCCCAGTCACTCTGGGCAGGTGAGCAGCGCAGAGAGCCTCTGGACAGGGGAGGCAGGCTGGCAGAGGGCAGTCTGTACTCCCCACATGGCGATGGTGACAGCTGTGAGCACGCCAAGCGGAACCTGCAGGCTGAGCTGAAGTAGCGCCTGCAGGCCATCAGGGCCCAAAAGTGGCTGCACAATTCCCACCTCCTGGCCCAGAAGGTACAGGATCGCAGGGACAGCCACTGTGGGGGGCCAGACTGACGCCCTCCTGGCCACACCATGGGGATTTGCGGATCTGCAAAGCCAAAGGTCTCCAGTGTGCACATCCCCCCTTGCGTGCGAACAGCACCCAGCACACTGTCACCCTCCCACACCTGCAACAATTGCAAACCAAGGCATGCACTAGTTCCCCTAGCCTCTCCACTGCACTTCCATCAACCCAGCATGCCTGACATCCCCACAGGATGTGCACACATCCCCTCTGATGCACTCACGTCCTTTGGAGAGTGTCTAGGTGTTCTAGGTGCTGAATGTGGGCGCATGTGAGATGACAGTGAGAGGGCGGAGTGGTGATGCCCTGTTCCCTTGGAGGCCAGTGTAGCTACAAGATCACCTCTCGGGGGTTAACGCAGGTGCTGAGGCAGGAGCAGGTGCAGATAGACACACCTGGTGGGCACGGGCAGCCCTCGCTGAGGAGCCTAGGTCAGGGTTCAAGATCAAGAACCCAGAGGCTGAGAGGAATTCCGTCCTCTGAGTGAATCAGTGGGATAGTCGGGGTGACTGTAGAGGAGGAATGTGCACTTTGGGTGCCAGCACCCATGAGCGAGGCTGCCCTGACTGAGCTTTGCTTGCTTGGGGCCTAGCGCACTCCTGCCGGGTAGCGGGTGACAGGACGTGCTTTTCTGAATTAATGAGAGAAAACGTTGATTCTCCTGCTGCCCATGAAGGTGGAAAGTGAAGTGGGGAGACATGTGGGGAGTGAGTGAGGTTCCCTGTCTGGGGGTTCCAAATCTGCTGTTGGTTTCTTTCACTGCTGACTATAGATATACAGGGTGTCCCCCCAAAATATACACACTTTGAATACCTACTAATTCTAATGATTTTAAGCATAAGAAAGAAAAACAATGGAGCTGTTATCTGTTAAAAGTGTGGGCACAAACAGGTAGTTGGACATTCCCTGAAGGGGTCTCAGATTGGAGAGGCTGAAGGCCAGACTGAGGGGCCCCTTCCTCCCCCTACCCCAGTGCACGAATTTCATGCACTGGGCTACTAGTTTTTTTAATATTTTAGGAAATCTTTATTGTTGAGAATAATACATATGTCCCTGTTTTCCCCCAATGCCCTCCTCCACCTAGTTCCCACCTCAGGCCTTTACCACCCTACTGTTTGTGTCCATAGGTAAGACCGTTGGTTAATCTCTTCTGATCCCCACCCCCTTCCCTGAGATTTATCAGTGTGTTCCATGCTTCCATGCCTCTGATTCTATTTTATTCGCCAATTCATTTTGTTTATTAGGTTTCTTATTCATTTATTTTGATTTTTAGATTGAATTGTTGGTAGATATCTCTTTGTTGCCATTTTGTTATTCATATTTTTTATTTCTTCTCCTCCTCCTCCTCCTCCTCATCCTCCTACCCTCCTCCTCCTTCTACTTCTTCCTCTTCTTCTTCTTCTCCTTCTTCTTCTTCTTCTCCTGCCTCTTCTTAAAGAACACCCTTTGGCCTTAGCCGGTTTTGCTCAGTGGATAGAGTGTTGGCCTGCGGACTGAAGGGTCCTGGGTTGGGGACATGTGCCCGGGTTAAAGGCTCATCCACAGTATGGGTGTGCAAGAGACAGTTGATCAGTGAGTCTCTCTCATCATTGATATTTCTATCTCTCTCTCCATCTCCCTTCCTTTCTAAAATTAATAAAATGCCAGAAGCCGGTCCATCCTTGCTGCTTGACACAGTCACTGCAGGGAAGAAACATCTGTACAGCATATGTTCCAAGGGACCGGGCATATATGGCATACTGTTCTTAATATGTTTGCTCCCCTTCTTAGCGCTATGTGTTCTAACCTCCCAAAGAAAGGTTGTTTCCCCAGGTGGGGATGTTTCCCTGGAGTTAGGGATGAATGGGACTAAGAAAGGGAATAAATCAGTAAAACCCCCTAGTGTTACAGGAATATCGTTTACTACTTATGAAGAACTTAGACTAAGACTGTTGGCAATAAATTTGGGACTTGCTAAATCCACATCCCCAGGGGTCTACCCACCAGAGAAAGTACCAAAGCCTATGCTCCTGAAAACCCACCGACGAAGGGCAGTCCCAAGGAAGACCACCAGCAAGGCTAAAAGGACATAACCTTTACTTGGGCCATAGAATAGGATAATCTCCTTCAGTTACTTCCTTGTAGCTTAACAGTAAAGCAGTAGAGTAGTGACCTTGGAATGTAGATAACAAACTAGCCCTAACCTTTGGAATAGAATGGATAGGATTAAAATCAACAGAACTAAATAGAGATAAGATTTTTAGCAAAGGTCAGATAAGAAACTATAAACATAAAACAAGGAATTGTACAAGGTCAAGGGAGGACCCAAAACATACCATGATATAGACTAGTTATGGCGAACCTTTTTAGGTCGGCCTGTCAGCATTTTGAAAAACCCTAACTTAGCTCTCATGCCGTGTCACATATAGAAATTTTTGATCTTTGCAACCATAGTAAAACAAAGACTTATATTTTTGATATTTATTTTATATATTTAAATGCCATTTAACAAAAAAAAAATAACCAAAAAAATGAGTTTGCGTGTCACCTCTGACACGCGTGTCATAGGTTCGCCATCACTGATATAGAGACATGCTTATAGAATCAAGTAGTATAAATACAGCTGTAACAGGACAATAAAAAGAACCCAACTATGCTGATGATCTGAACACTGTCTCCTTCTCCTTCCTTCTTTGCTCACGCCATCCACACCTTTGGGAACCCCTGGACCGCTGGGGCTGGACCCCGGCAATAAAATATATATATAAAGCATACCCTTCAAAATTTGATGTAATACTGGTTTGATAGTTATGAACTCCTTTAGCTTTTTCTTGTTTCCGAAGTTCTTTGTTTGGACACCAATTCTAGAAGAGAGCTTTACTGAGTAGAATTATATTGGTTGTATTTCTTGGTATCCATCACTTTGAATATTTCTTGCCACTCCCTTCTGGCCTGCAAAGTTTCTGTTGAGAAATCATCTGATAGTCATATGGATGCTCCCTTTTAGGTAACTAACTGCTTTTCTCTTGCTGCTTTTGAGGTTCTATATTTGTCTGTAGCCCTTGGCATTTTAATTGTGATGTGTCTAGTACCTCTTTATTTTCCTCTTGTTTGGGACTCTGCACATCCTGGACTTGTAGGTCTATTTCTTTCATCAGGAAGGGGAAGTGTTCTGTCACTACTTCTTCAAATAGGTTTTCAATATCTTGCTCTCTCTCTTCTTCTGGCACCCCCCCTGCAAAATGGGAATAGGGGGATCATACCTCAACATAATAAAAGCCTTATATAATAAACTTACAGCCAACATCATACTCAATGGACAAAAACTAAAACCATTTCACCTAAGAACAGGAATGAGCCAGGGATGCCCACTCTCACCACTCCTGTTCAACATAGTGATCAGACAAGAAGAAGAAGTAAATGACATCCAAATTGGAAAAGAAGAAGTAAAACTTATTCACAGGTGACATGATACTGTACATAGAAAACCCTAAAGACTCCATCAAAAATTATTAGACTTAATAAATGAATTTGGCAATGTGGCAAGGATACAAAATTAAAACCAAGAAATCTATGGCATTTCTATACACCAATAGTGAACTTACAGAAAGAGAGACTAAAAAAACAATCCCATTTACAATCGTACCAAAAAAATTAAGATACCTAGGAATAAAAAGAGGTAAAAGACTTGTACTTAGAAAACTACAGGACACTGAAGAAAGAGATAGAGGAAGACATAAATAGATGGAAGAACATACTGTGTTCATGGATTGGTAGAATCAACATCATTAAAATGTCCATACTACCCAAAGCAATCTATAGATTCAATGCATTCCACATTAAAATACCAACGATATATTTCACAGACCTAGAACAAACCCTCCAAAAATTCTTCTGAAATAAGAAAAAGAAACTGAATAGCTGCAGTGATCCTGAGAAAGAAGAACAAGGTAGGAGGTATCTCAATACCAGATATCAAGCTGTATTACAAAGCCACTGTTCTCAAAACAGCCTGGCACTGGCACAAGAACAGACACATAGATCAATGGAATAGAATAGAGAACAGCCAGAAAAAAATATAATTATCTTGAAATTTTATAGCATATAATTGGGTACACAAAATAATAAAATAAATATTTCTGTAGATAACATTTTGATTAAGGAATAAAGTAGTACCAAAATATTAGAAGTATCTGGTGTTCCCTTTCTCAGGAAAACCCTTCTCTCTAACCAGAGGGTATCATAATTTTGCAGCTGGTGTTTGATTATTCCTATGAATGTCTCTACATTTACTACATGTATGGCATTACTTTCTTTTTAAATATTATATAGTTTTATAATTCATACATAATTTGCATCCTTGTTTTTTTTTAAAAAAAATCAGAATTGTTTATAAATTCAGTGATGTTATACCTATAGTTCTAGTTCATTCCTTCAAGCTATTGTTTAGTATTAGAATATCTGAACACACCTCAGTTTACTCATCCATGTTCCTCTTGAGGTGCATTAGACTATTTCCAGTTACTGGTAATTAGAAGCAGCCTGCTGCGAACCTCCTTGTCCATGTCTCTTTCTTAGTAAATTGTTTTTCCTCATGTATCTTAGAGTGTAATATTTTGAGGGTCCAAATATTATTGTCTAGTTTTCTAAG
Organism: Myotis myotis; assembly: GCF_014108235.1. NCBI lineage: Eukaryota > Metazoa > Chordata > Mammalia > Chiroptera > Vespertilionidae > Myotis > Myotis myotis. The sequence goes on along the minus strand of NW_023416390.1, from coordinate 92,029,059 downwards.
AAATTATTTTTGCACGTCTGATATTCCTTTGGATAAAGAGAAGTTTTGAAATTAGTATGTGGTTGAATTTATTAATTAATTTTTTTAAATTTTGACTTTGTCATGTCCTATTAAGATATTCCCTATATGAGGGCATAAAACAGCCTTTACTGTTTTCAACTTTTTTTTAAGTATTTAATTTGACTGAAATTGGTTATTACTTATAGATTAGTTAAGGCAACCAGTTTTATTTTCATTTCCATAAGAAAACACAAATATCCCAGAATATTTGGAGCAATCCTATATAATAAAAGGCTAATAAGCAAATCGACCGAATGGTGGAATGACCACTCACTATGACATGCACTGACCACTGGGGGGAGACGCTTAATGCATGAGCTGTCCCCTGGTGGTCAGTGTGCTCCCACAGGGGGAGTACTGCTCAGCCAGAAGCCGGGCTCTCCAGTGGGCTCACGGATGGGGCACCAGGCCTCTAGTCTATACTAATAAAAGAGTAATATGCTAATTAGACCAGGAGACCTTCCAGACACCTTCCGGACATCCTTCCAGACAAAGCTGGGACTTTTGCGAGCCTGCAAACTGCCCCCAAACAGCCTTCAGCCCCTCACCAAGGCTGGCCATGCCCCCCAGTGGGGACCCCCACCCCGATGGTGTGGCCAGCCTGCAAACGGCCATAAGCCCCTCACCCAGGCTGGCGACACCCCCCAGCAGGGACTGCCACACCGAAGGGTGTGTGGCAAGCCTGAAAATGGCCCTCAGCCCCTCACCCAGACTGGCCACAGCCCCAGTAGGGACCCCCACCCCAATGGGGGCATGGCTGGCCTGCATACTGCCTGAGGCCCCTTTTCCAGGCCGGCCACACCCCCTAAGGATACCCCCCACCCTAATCTTGGACCTCCTTCAGGTCAGACCAGTTGGCCCGCACCCATACACCAGGCCTCTATCTATACTAATTAAAGGGTAATATGCTAATTAGACTGGGAGACCCTCTGAGTGACCTTCTAGACGTCCTTCCAGACAAATGGTGGCAGGGCTGAGGCAGAGGAGGTTAGGGGTGATCAGTCCAGGAGGGGAGGGCGGTTAGGGATGATCAGAACTACAGGGGGTGGGCCTAAACAGGCAGTCAGACATCCCCCTAGGGGTCCCATATTGGAGAGGGTGCAGCCTGGCTGAGGGATACCACCCCACTGTCCATGGACGAATTTTGTGTACCGGGCCACTAGTAAGTAAATAAAAGTGAAGCCAGATGAATAATGGCTAGTGGGGCTTATTATTTGCATTATGACCATGAGTAATTAAGACTTGATTGAATTCTTTAAGACTTTGGAAAATTCAGGCCTCATAGCATTTAACTTGTGTCAGAGTGAGCCATGAAACAGTGTCCCCATTGTCTTGGCCTAGAAGGTGGTAGCTGGAAGGTGGCAGCTAGAAGGTGGCAGCTGGAAGGTAACAGCTGGCAGGTGGCAGCTGGAAGGTGGTAGTTGGAAGGTGGCAGCTGGAAGGTGGCAGCTGGAAGGTGGTAGCTGAAAGGTGGCAGCTGGTAGGTGGTAGCTGGAAGGTGACAGATGGAGGGTGGCAGCTGGAAGGTGACAGCTGGAAGGTGACAGATGGAGGGTGGCAGCTGGAAGGTGGTAGCTGGAAGGTGGTAGCTGGAAGGTGGAAGCTGGAAGGTAGTAGCTGGAAGGTGACAGATGGAGGGTGGCAGCTGGAAGGTGACAGATGGGGGGTGACAGCTGGAAGGTGACAGATGGAAGGGGTACCTGGAAGGTGACAGATGGATGGTGGCAGCTGGAAGGTGACAGATGGAGGGTGGCAGCTGGAAGGTTGTAGCTGGAAGGTGGTAGCTGGAAGGTGACAGCTGAAAGGTGAAAGATGGAGGGTGGTAACTGGAAGGTGGTAGCTGGAAGGTGACAGATGGATGGTGGCAGCTGGAAGGTGGCAGTTGGAAGGTGGCAGCTGGAAGGTGGCAGATGGATGGTGGCAGCTGGAAGGTGGCAGCTGGGAGGTTACAGATGGAGGGTAGCAGCTGGAAGGTGGCAGCTGGAAGGTGACAGCTGGAAGGTGACAGATGGAAGTTGGTAGCTGGAAGGTGACAGCTGGAAGACTGTCAGTAGACTTGTGTTCAGCATAGCACTGCCCAGTGGCAGCACAGGGCACTAGTTCTTTACTTGAATTGTATAGAGGACAGTGGTCACTGAGTATATTTTGTTTGGTGAACTTATTTTGCATGATTCAATAATGTGTGCCTGGGAACAGCTTATCTGTATATGTTACTTAAGTGATTGCCATGAGCTTGATATTATCCAGACTGTTTATTCTGTAGGATGTCATTAGAATGCTATGTGCCTGCAACTTTGTAATAGCTCTCTGACAGAGAGTAGAGAAAGCCCACCTCTCAGAGCCCGAAATAAGAAAAATAAAGCTATAATTGGCTGCCATCATTGTCAATCATCTCAGGCGCAGGCCGGGAGGCAGTGCCTTGGTTAAGTCCATGGAATTTAAGTGTGGATTAGTTTCTTTGTTGCTTGCTTTATCAGCTGTAGCGTAAGAAATCATTATGAGTAAAACATGTTTTTTGTTTTCTAATTATGTATACTAAGTAAACAAATGGGGGGATTTTGCCAATGAACCCATCTACTGATGTCTATCTCTTAAACTCAGAACTTACACAAATTAGCTATTAGTTATCTTTGGAATTGGTAAGAGAAGGAATCTGCCTTGATTATTAACCAAAAATTATCTTTAAATGACATACTATCTATGTATAGTTCTATGACTTTTCTTCAGCTACCTCCTCCACCTGGCAATGTATAGTATAGACCTTCTTTAGGCAATTAACTCCTCCTTACCCTTCCAAAGTAGCTGAGGCATCCACTCTTCCAAGAACTTCCTTCTGAGCTAAGGGCCCCTCTCAGCCAAGGCCTCCATCTCAGCGCTCGGCACAGCCGCCAGGGTGACCTCTCCGTGTGTCTTTCCTTCTGCTTGAACTCGTGTCAGGCTTGTGCTTGTTTTATTCATCGGTGTCCCTCCTCTGTGTCCTTTGTATCCCCCACCACACACACACACACACACACACAACTGATCTTATCTAGATATCTGTTGAATTGAATTGAATTGAAAGTATTATTAACTAATATTCAGAGAAGCAGAAATCATGGAGAACCTAAAAATATTCGGGTCAGAGAGAACTGAGTGTAAATCCTCAAAACATACAACGGCCATTTGTTGCCCAGACGATGCTGGGAAGGTTGATATCTGAGTCTCAGTGTTTCGTTAGATGGACAGCACCATGCACAGTGGCTGTCACACAGCAGGATCTGGATTTGTGTCTAACTCCTTCCCTCTTCCCAAAAGTGACGCTTTTGGGTTATTTTTAGTTTCAAAGAGGCTTATTGATGACAGTGCCTATCTAAACAGAGTCCAGTCATGTGCTTAACCCTTACTCCTGGGTTCTTTGTATTTCCTGTGCAAGAAACAATGAGCCCATGGAGATTTAAATCAGGCTCCAGGGACCATAAGTACCAGAGCCACTTGGAAGCTTCTGAGAAATGCAGAATCCCAAGTGTATTGAATTAGAAATGTGCATTTTAAGAAGTTCTTTCAGAAAATTTGAGTGCTTATTCAAGTTTGGGGAGAGCTGAGCCAAGCAGGTGCTGACCCCTGATTTTAATTATTCTACGTTTGTGCTAATAACAGGGGACGTCTGGGGCGAATACGGGCCAGTTGAGTGAAATGTCCCTGTGATGAAACGAGGGCAGGCTGTGATGGCTGTGGTTCATTCCGTCACCCTGTTGCATCTTATTCCAAGGATGTGCCCAGCCTGGCAGACACTCTCCTCAGGGGAGCCAGCCCACATGCCCCTTCAGATGTGGAGACAGCAGCCTGATTTTACTCCTCTGTAATGGTGTCCCCTGTGGCCATGTCGGTAGAATGCAGGGGCCTGAGTCTCCCCAGGGACTCAGGGGGCTGAACAATACATTCATTTACTCTTTTATTTTTTTAAAAAACAAACATGTTTTGTATTGCTTTAGAAAGAGAGGAAAGAGAGGGATAAAGAGATAGAAACAGCAGTGAGAGAGAAACATCCATCTGCTGCCTCCTGCCACCCACCAAGCCCTTTACTTTTTTGATGTTAAATTTTAAAAAATCAAAAGAACTTTATTATAATATGATTTAATTTGAAGTGTTTCATGTCTCATAGAAAACACGCTATTACCTTTGGAAAGACAGCCTTCACTGACATTGTGAGTCAAGGATATCGTCTTGGTTGACTTTCTATCTTTTTAAGTCTCTGCGTTTTTATTTGAGATTTAAAGGTGTTTTCATTTCAATCTGATGTCTGACCTCTAAAGATAAGCATTAATGAACAACTCCAGAGTCTCATCAGTGGCATGTGACTGCTGACATGCGTGTTCATCTCAGCAGGTTCTTTGTGTCCCATTTTGTCTGATGACCAAAAAAATCCCACTTCTAAGAGCTGCTTGATAGTTTAGGAAGCACTTTGTAATAGGAAAGATGATTTTGCTATTTTCTAGCTTATCTGTTATATGTTGGTTCAGCAAACATTTCAAACGTACCTACAACACATGTTCTTAAATTAAAGAGATGAGAGGCATATAGAATTTTGCCTTTAAGAGACAAAGAATTTAGTAGGCAGACAAGCAGTGTTCAATTAATTGTAAATAAAATATTATACAATTGATGGACTCTCTATTCAATGAGATAAAATCAGGATATGTACAGAGTACAATTTTTGTCCCAGGAGAAGAAAAAGGGAATGCTTGAGTGGAGGCTTGGAATCCCAGAACAGGTGACTGAACTTTGGCAGAGTATTTGAGGAAAGGCCCCATATGGACCAGAGTGGATATTCCACTGAAGGGAAAGGCATCTTTCCAGGCACAAGATATGAAGCAGGATTACTTATCTAGGAGCTAAAAGTATTTTTGCCATGTTTACGGCATATGGCAGTGGCTTTTAAACAGGTCAAATTCGATGAGTAGTAAGAAATATATTTTACATTGTGATCCACTACCTAACTGTACACACACAGATTTAACTGGAACAAAGGCCAAAATATTCATAAAATAGCATTTACCTTCCTACTTATAACATGCTTCAATATTTTCTTTCCTGGCATCAATTATATTTCTTTTTTTAAAATGTTAATTGTGCTTTGACAATTTGAAAACAATAGTGTGGATTGTAGTGAGTTAAATAGACATAACAGTCTGGAGAGCCAGCAACAGCCCAATCATTGCAGGGGTGAGGAAGGTTCTTGTTTGAGTATAAGGTCAGTGAGTGAGGAAAATGAGTAATGTGTCTTGATTATTTAATTTTCCTGGCTCTTGCTCCCAGTATCTCTGTCAATAAAATTTTCTTAGTTTCTGTTCTTTTATCTCATGACTCTGTTGTCTGCTAGCTTATTGTGTAACCCAACGAGCCTACAAGGTTAATGGGAACTACGTTTAACAAGACTACCTTTACATGTTGATTACAGTTTACAGTATTCTATTGTGCTTATAATAATCCTATTAACTTGGAATTTTACTCTATATTGAACACTTCAAAAATGAAGCCTCATGGAATTAAGACACTTTTATGAGATCACTCAGCCAGTCAATGGTGGATCCAAGGCTTTCATGCCAATGAGACCCCCTTTCACTCATAACACACTCACCCCTTGTTGGACTGATATTGCCGTCTTACACATGTGCTTACATTTCAGCATGGTTTTCTGGGAGTGGTATTAACTGTAGAGGACAGATATGATAGAGACATTTCAGATTTGCAGCTGGTTGGAGAGACAAGCGCTTTTGAGCTGAACGCATGCTGGGGCCTTCTAATTATGCCATAGTGATCTCCTCCTACACCCAGGCAGCACCAGGGCTGTTTGCATCTTAAGAATGTACATGCCCTGACAGGTATGTGTATACCTATATATTTTTGCATTTCAAGATGTAGTCTACTTACTTTAAGTTTTCATTTTCCCCAGGGAGAATTTAGTTTTCAAATGTGGACAGGCCATATTGATTTTAAAAGACAGAAAGCCTACATGAGCCTTACCCTCAATATGGACTCAAGATCTTAGTCAGCATAGCCAAGCTAGGGAGAAGTAATCCCTTTTGATAGCATTTAAATGCAGTTGAGGAGGTAGCTCCTGGCTGTGCCATATTTCTCAAAGAAACCTTCATTTATTGACCCATTCATCCACTAATTCAACAAATACTTGTTGATCAGTTAACAAATGCCAGTATCTGGCAAAAACAAGTGTGAAGGTGGGGAATGAGTTAATTTTTACCTACCCTATTTCCCTTAGGGCCATGGTGGGAAAACTGTGGCTTGCGAGGCACATGTGGCTCTTTGGCCCCTTGAGTGTGGCTCTTTCTAAGCCTTAGGAATACCCTAATTAAGTTAATAACAATGTACCTACCTATATAGTTTAGGTTTAAAAAATTTGGCTCTCAAAAGAAATTTCAATTGTTGTACTGTTGATATTTGGCTCTGTTGACTAATGAGTTTGCCGACCACTGCCCTAGGGTTTCTGGAAGGGAATGAGAGCTACAACAACATAGAGGCAGTACGGAACCATAACATAGTTACTTTATCACATATACTGGCTTTGTAGAAACTAGTGGGAGGTATAATGTCTGCAGCCCCAGGAAATCCTGGGAGAGAAGACTCAAGTCTCCTTTTCATTACCTCATCCTTTGACCTGGAACAACTCTGTCCTGGACCCCTCCCTGGACCCTCCACCAAAGTGTCATATGCTGCTTTGCCCCTGAGTACTGGTTACTTACAGGAGCCAGTTCCAAGGCATCTAAGAGTGATGCATGCACAGCTTAACTTCTGCTAAAAATTTAACTCTCTCGGTCAAATACAATCATGATCCTGGCACTTCTCTCTTTCGTGTTTGGAAACCACCTGCAGATCTTCCGTCTTCGTCTCCCTCTTTTGTCTAGCTCTACTAAAGGTCTCACTGCCCTTGCCCCAATTTAAAAAAACAACAAAAAACCTTGTAGTATTATTTTTTTAAGTAATAGGTTAATAGTATAAGGAGATTTATGGCAAAAATTAAAAGTTTTCTTACTGCATTTACCATCCCTATTTTATTTAACAAAAGCAAAGATGGATATTTTATAATGACAAAGGGGACAATACATCAAGAAAACATAACACATTAATACCTATGCACCAAACCAGGGAGCACCAAAATATATAAACTACTATCAAAAAAAAGGGAGACACTGACAAAGACACAATTACATTAGGGCACCTAAATACCCCATTTACAGCAATGGGTCGATCATTCCAATAGGAAGTCCATAAGGAAATACCGACATTAAATGACACATTAGAAAAAAATAGACATAATTGATATTTATAGACCTTTTCTTGCTAAAAAACCAGAATATACATTCTTCTCTGGTGTGCATAGAAGATTCTCAAGGATAGACCATATGTTGGACACCAAACTAGCCTCAGAAAATTGAAATCATACCACGCATATTATCCAACAACAACGCTTTGAAATTGGAAATCAACGACAAAAAGAAAGCTGAGCCCTAACTGGTTTGGCTCAGTGGATAGAGCGTCGGCCTGGGGACTGAAAGGTTCCAGGTTTGATTCTGGTCAAGGTCATGTACCTTAGTTGCGAGCACATCCCCAGTATGGGGTGTGCAGGAGGCAGCTGATCGATGTTTCTCTCTCATCGATGTTTCTGGCTCTCTATCCCTCTTCCTTCCTCTCTGTAAAAAATCAACAAAAAATATATTTTAAAAAAAGCTGAAAAAAAACACAAATATGTGGAGATTAAACATGCTACTAAATAATGATTGGGTCAAAAAAGAAACAAAAAAAGTAATAAAAAGTGTGGGGAGTGGCTATAGGGTTAAATCTCAGACTGACCTGTTGGCAAAGTCACAAACAATTCCCAGCTTAGAGAGCACAGTCCTCTCAAGCATAATTAGGCTTGACCTTTTGCCTCTCCATAGATGTTACCTGGGAAGCTAATGGTCTGAGGGAAGTGCAGCAGAACAAGAACAAAAACAAGTGAAACTCACAAGAACAGTGTAAACAAGTGAAACTCACAAGAACAGTGTAACTTTGGTAACCACTACCTCGTTTATCTCTGACTATAAAATAAAGGCTCAGTTTGCCTCGGGATCTTTCTCTGTGGCCTCAGCCAGGCACAGGAAGCTCCACGGAGACTAAAGAGAGCTAGAGAGTTCTGAACGCTGTCTCTGTGTAAAACATTCTTCACCGACTCCGTCCACAGCTTTGGGAACCCCTGGCCCACAGGTGCTGGACCCCGGCATCCCGTGCCTGAACAGGATTCCCCTAGGTAAGCCCCCCCCCCATTGAGAACCCCCACACTCGGGACAGATAGGACTCCACCAGGGTACTGCAGACCCCCCTATAGAGGATAAGTAGGGTAATAAGGTAGATAGTACAGAACTTAGATTGAGAAGATGTGCCATACTGAGTTTAAAGTAAAAAGACTCTGTATTGATCTTTTAACACATGCTTGCTAGCAGAGGAGTAAGGTTACTCCCAGTCAGATGGAATGTTTTATATAAGAAGTATGTCCATGCTTTTCTGAGGAAGGAAAGGTGCCGGAAAGGTAAATGTAGAGGCATGGGAGGAGCCTTATCCTTAACCCAGGAAAGTGCAGGATTGGCAAGCTCTCTCTGGGGTGATAGATCAAGACTCAGGTAATAGTGGAAAGTGCCAATCCTACTCTTCAAATGGATACAAGAGAGCATTTGGGGTTTTTCTTTTTAATGCTTGTTTTGGATTGAGTAAATGGATTTTACTTAGTTTTAACATATCAAAGTTAGCTCTTGACACAAAAGGAAAAACTTACAGTTTGGCTCGAAATTGGGGTTTTGTTTTGAGGTGCTGAGGCTCGGGGGTGGAGCCAATTCAGGGTAGAAATGTGAAGCTGTGGCTTTTTGGGTTGAAGTGGGAAGTTGTGAATACAGAGGAATATGTATGTTTATATATGGTCAGAATTCCATCAATATAAACCTTTTCTGTAAAAACAAAAAAGGGGGAGAAGAATGTTATATGTTAATTTTTTTAAAATTACAATGCAGAAGGTTGTACAGCAGCCAAAAGGCATCGGGACTCTTGTACAATAGCCTCTGCTGGTTTAGCCTGATAGCAGGATATAAAAACCAGCCAAGAGTTTTACCAGATCTAGTAATGATGTGGGGAAGAGGTTGTGTTTTGTATCTTTCCAGAAGGAGCAGTGCAGCCAATTTTGGTACCTGGGCATTATGAGCATCACCACAATGGACCCAGAGAAGCTCCTGTCCCATCGTTCCAAAGACTTAGAGTTGCCCCGATGACAGTAAAGCAGAAAAGGGAGATAACGAAGGCTATGCAAGGGACCGAGGTGCCAACATGGGGTCAGCTGAAGAAGTTAACAACTGAGGCCCAGCAGATGGTAGAAAAGCAAGAAGTGCAAGCTACTCCCTCAACCATGTTTCTGGCTATGTTAGCATTGGTTAGCTGCCAGTCTTCTGCAAAGTCTTGCGCAGCCACGTCCAAGGACTCTGAGTAAATCGGCAAAAGAAACTTTCATTTAGTAGGAAAATATTACTGTAATTTGATTTCTCTCTCATTGTTGTGTTGCATTGGCATTGTTTTGTTATTGTTTTAATAGCCAGAGTTTTGTTCTTTATGTTTAAGTTTGAAAATGTTAACGTGTCTATAGTTTGGGTTTTGCATTGACATTGTTTTGTTATTGTTGTAATAGCCAGAGTTTTGTTCTTGATGCTTTCATTATGGTAGCTTTTTGTTCTGGATGCTTGGGTTTAACTTTCATTATAGTAGCTTAATAATAAAAGAAGGGTGAGATGTAGGGAGCTGCTATAGGTTTAAACCTCAGACTGACCTGTTGACAAAGTCACAAACAAGTCCCAGCTTAGAGGGCACAGTCCTCTCAAGCATAATTAGGCGTGACCTTATGATGCTCCCTAGATCTTACCTGGGAAGCTAATGGGCTGAGGGAAGTGCAGCAAGAACAAGAACAAAAACAAGTGAAACTCACAAGAACAGTGTAACTTTGGTAACCACTACCTTGTTTACCTCTGACTATAAAATAAAGGCTCAGTTTGCCTCGGGATCTTTCTCTGTGGCCTCAGCCAGGCACAGGAAGATCCACGGAAACTAAAGAGAGCTAAAGAGTTCCAAACACTGTCTCCGTGTAAAACATTCTTCGCCGACTCCGTCCACACCTTTGGGAACCCTTGGACCCCCAGGGCTGGACACTGGCAAAAAAGATACATAGAGACAAATGAGATTAATAATACACCATACCAATATTTGAGGGATGCTGCAAAAGTGGTATTAAAAGGGAAGATTTTATTATTACAGGCCTATCTAAAGAAATAAGAAATTTTTCAAATAAATAATCTAGTATTTCACATTTTAAAAACTAGAAAAAAAGAAGAAATGAAGCCCAAAATCATTAGAAGAAAGTTTTAAAAAAGAAGAATTAAACAAAATATTGAACAAATAGACAATAGAAAAAATAGTGCAAAAAAGAGCTGGTACTTTGAAAAGATAAATAAAATTGACAATCCTTTGGCTTGACTCAAAAAAAGATAAAACACTGAAATAAACAAAGTCAGAAATGAAAAAGAAGTTATATATACTGAGGAATAAACTTACACTGAAAACTACAAGACATTATTGAAAGAAATTTAAGAAGACAAAAAGAAACAAAAGGATATTCCATGATATGGATCAGGAGAATCAGCATAGTTACAATGGCCAAATTACCCAAGGCCATATATATAATTTAATGAATTCCATATCAAAATCCAAATAGTATTTTTCAAAGAAATAGAACCAAAAAATTATTAAATATGTATGGAACCATGAAAGATCCTGAACAGCCAAAGCAATTCCCTTGGCTCAGTGGATAGAGCATTGGCCTGCAGACTCAAGGGTCAGGTTTGATTCTGGTCAAGGGCATGTACCTTGGTTGTGGGCACACACCCAGTAAGGACTGTGCAGGAGGCAGCTGATCAATGTTTCTCTCTCATTGATGTTTCTAACTCTCTATCCCTCTCCCTTCCACTCTGTAAAAAATCAATAAAATATATTTTAAAAAATCCAAAGCAATCCTGAGAAAAAAGATCAGAGCCAGAGGCATCACACTCTCTGACTTCAAATTACACTACAAAGTTATGTAACCAGAATCTAAGTTCATCTGCCTAGTGCCAAGAAAGCCAAATTCATGGGACAGATGCTGGTGAAAAAGGAAAGAGGTTTATTCAAGTAATGGTAACCTGAGAACTTTTGTTGCAATGCCCATCTCAGCATCTCGGTGCAGGCAGGGGTTTTTACATGGAGGGAGAGAGAAAGAAAAATAAAGAGATCAGGAGGAGAGGCTGTGGACATGCAGGCAGAGTCCTTGCTGGTCCTGATATGGATCTTTAATGGCATACTGGAATCGTTTACTGCTAGCTAAATTCCTGCAGGTGAGCAATCCTCATCAACTGAAGTGATGGTCAAGGCCCTATCTTGTACAAGCAGAAACTGGAACTGCTAAATGCCTGAAATATGCTTATAAGGAAACTGTCAGCATGTGAGTTCCTTTTATCAGTTTATTAGTACATTTTATTCTAATTCCCTTTCATAGAGTAGTATAAAGTTTTTATTCCCTGTTACATTCACCACTGTCAATTCTTTCTTCATATCTATGGAGCTTTTTTATTTTTTAAATATATTTTATTGATATTTTTACAGAGAGGAAGGAAGAGGGATAGAGAGTTAGAAACGTCGATGAGAGAGAAACATTGATCAGCTGCCTCCTGCACACCCCCTACTGGGGGTGTGCCAGCAACCAAGGTACATGCCCTTGACTGAAATAGAACCTGGGACCCTTCAGTCCGCAGGCTGATGCTCTATCCACTGAGCCAAACCAGTTACGGCTCCATGGAGCTTTTGATGTCTTCTGAATCTTCTAAGGGAATGAAAAACTTGAGCCTGATGTAAAGTAAACTCTTGTGAGTTTAAAGCAGATATATTTCTTAGCTGTGCCTGTCAGGCAGATGCAATTTTTCCTGCATGTAAAAAACAAGTCATAAGAAGGTTTAGAACAAAATAGACAAGCATTAAAAAGAGAATGGACCCTAGCCAGTTTGGATCAGTGGGTAGAGCCTCAGCCTATGGACTGAAGGGTCCTGGGTTTGATTGGGGTCAAGGGCACATGGCCTGGTTGAGGTCTCAATTCCCAGTAGGGGGCATGAAGGAGGCAGCCAACCAATGATTCTCTCATTGATGTTTCTATGTCTCTCTCCCTCTCTCTTCTTCTCTGAAATCAACAAAATATATATTTATATATAAAAGGGTAAGTGATCAGCTGACCAGCTGACCAGCTGGTAGGTATGGTGGGTGCTGACCACTAGGGGGCAGGCACTCAATGCAGGAACTGCTGAGTGACAGCAACTTTGCAGAGTGCCCTCTCGCACTCGGGACCCCTCGGGGATGTAGGACTGCTGGTTTAGGCCCAATCCCTACAGGCCAGGCTGAGGGACCCCACATTTCAGGGGGAACCTGCTCACTGCACAGATGCCCTTCGAGCCCCAGCATCGACCAAGATGGGGCCGGCCTGGGAGGGACCACTGGAGGTTGGCTCCAGGGCATGTCTGGCCCATCTCCCCCAGTCCCGCCCTGCCAGCCACCTTCTGATTAATTTCCTTTCAGTGTGCACAAATCTGTGCACTGGGCCTCTGAGAGAGAGAGAGAGAGAGAGAGAGAGAGAGAGAGAGAGAGAGAGAATGGTTAAACCTAAATTGAAATTCCTCCTAATATGGACCTGAGTCCTTGAGCTATCCGTGAGAGCAGACTCGCACATCAATCTCGGGTTCCTCCAAAGAGTGGCATGTGATGGTCTAACGTTTGCTGGAGCCAGGTAGTTTGTGCTCTGATTTCAGGGGCGCTTCTCTCTATTTTCTGCGGTGTTGATGTTATACATCTCCTTGTTTTGCCAACAGGTAGACTGAGGCAGTTTGGTTTTCTAAGAGAACTTTAGCTGGATAACCTAATGGTTTTTGCAGATTGGCAAGTGAAGAAGCAGTTTCATTGACTATAATTATTCATGTTTAGGTATGTATAGTTTAAAATCTCCTAATTGATACTCAGGGGTTGGAGAAAGGCCTTTGTTGCATCTGTCTGGTAAGTCCCACTACCGAACTGGTTTCCTGGCTTCTGTTCGTCATTCTTGTCTTTAAAAAACAAATAAGTGGCTCCAGCATCAAATGAAAAATCAATCAAATTGTTATCTGTCAATTGTACCTGGGGCTCCTATGAGGAAATAATAATTGGTCTTAAAAAATCCGTAGCTCCTGGGCCTCTTCGTTCATGATCAGAGCCATCGTTCTTCATTTTCCCATCTGCCTATGTGCCTCTTTCTGTTCATTTCTTTCTTATCAGACATGTTGCTAAACACCCACGCTTTCCACATTGGCAGCCTTCTGTACCTGCCCTATCCTGGCTCTGATCTTGTCTTTCTAACTGCTTACTGTATTCCCCCCTTGTGCGTCTTGGCTCTGAATCCTTGCAGGGAAAGGGGCAAGGCCTTCTCTGTAGCTGCTTCCTGCTGAAGAGTGTCTATATTTTCACTCAGGGGCAAGAGATCCTTGTTCTCTGTATGGGCACTGAAGGAGGTGGTGATGGTGTCTGGCTGGGGTGGTATTCCTGGAGGATGAGTAGGGCTTGTAATGTCCCTCCGAAGTTTTTGGAAACTTGGTCTATGCATAGAGTCGCCTGGTCACCCGGTTTCATGGGCCTCTCCCTGCATTGCCCATCACCTTTAGATCCAGAGTCTGTTGCCAGCTTGGAGTGTCTAGGTTTCCCTCTCCCAGAGGCCACCATAATGAGACAGTGGGGTGTGCCTCTTCTAGGGAGGGGGTCCAAAAGACCCTCTCAAGCAGCTAAATCCAAACAGGAACCCCCCAATTGTTAGAAATGCTCTCAACAATATCACAGGAATGAGACAAACACTCGAAACTGGATCAGCAAGGGAAATTTACTCCTGCGCACAAGTGCTCTTGCCAGCTGAAAATCATGGGCAAAGCATACCTATTATCCCTAATTCTTGGTCCCACAGACTATCATTTTCTATAGATTTCAGTTAATTACTTCAATATTTTCATTTATATTTCAAATAACAGACTTAAATGTTCCATCTTGATTTTTCAGTTGTAGTTATAATCTGTTAAATTTCTATCAAAAAATATAAGGATTCAGTTTTAGTTTCCACTATGCTCTCTGCTGGAAGCCGGTCCATCCTTGCTGCTTGACACAGTTGCTGCAGGGAAGAAACATCTGCACAGCATGTTTCAAAGGACCGGGTGTATATGGCATACTGTTCTTAATATGTTTGTTCCCCTACTTAGCGCTATGTGTTTTAACCAAGATCACCTCTCCGAGAAAGGTTGTTTCCCCAGGTGGGGATATTTCCCTGGAGTTAGGGATTAACAGGACTAAGGAAGGGAATAAATCAGTAAAGCCCCTTAACTAAGTGCCAGGCGGGTAGTTAATCACTTTAACTATGAACAATCACACTTAAGCTACATAATCTTTACTTAGGACAATCTCCTCAGTTACTCCCTTGTAGCTTAACAGAACAATAGAGTAGTGACCTTGGAATGGAGATAACAAACTCCCTAACCTTTGGAATAGAATGGATAGGATTGCCCTAACCGGTTTGGCTCAGTGGATAGACCATTGGCCTGTGGACTTAAAGGTCCCAGGTTCGATTCCAGTCAAGGGCATGTACCTTGGTTGTGGGCACATCCCCAGTGAGGGGTGTGCAGGAGGCAGCTGACTGATGTTTCTCTTTCATCGATGTTTCTAACTATCTATCCCTCTCCCTTCCTTTCTGTAAAAAAATCAATCCTATCTAATAAAAGACAAAAAGGGTAATTAACCGTACCTCGCTACACTTCCCATTGGGTAATTAGGGCAATATGCAAATTAACTGCCAACAAAGATGGCGGTTAATTTGCATAAGTAGGCACAATGATGGGAGGCAAATGGGGAAGGACGGAAACAGTGATCAGAAATCCAGGCAGCAGGCAAGAATGGGAGAGGGGGTGCTGCCTGGCCTGCGTCCCGGTGGTCGCTATGGCAATCAGAGGCAGAGAGAGCCGGGGTGCAGTCCGGGCGGCACCCCCGGGGGCCTGGGGGTGCTGCCCGGCTTGTCCCTGTGGTCTGGCAATCTGAGGGAGAGAGGGCCAGGGCTCTGGGGTGCTGCCAGCCTGCGGCTGATGGTCACCATGGTGATTTGAGGCAGAGAGAGTCCAGGCGCAGGCCAGGCGACACCCCTGCACCCCAACACCTGACATGCAAAGGTCAGGGATGGAATGACTTTTCCCAACCACATCTGCAAATATCCTGGGGAAGGCATCACTGAAGAGTTCACAACAACTGTCTTATTTGGCAAGCAAGAAAACAGTTGGCAACGGAACAATCCCTTACATCAAAGTTAAGGTCCCTATGTGTAAAAAAGAATATTTCTAACGTAAAGGAAAAAACAGGCAAAAATAATAGGTTCTCATGACTTCCACTGAAGTTTGAGCATATGACAGAGTCAAAATGAACATACAAATTAAAACAGACAGTGGACATTCAAATGACCAGACTCAACTGTCACTGTTTGTCCCAATAGCAGCAATGCTTATGTGATAATATAGTTTAACAAACATACAAAACAAGTCGCATGATAAGAGAGGTTTGGCTTCTAAAGTAAATTGAATATGTTCTTTAAAAATTCTCATGTCCTCCCCTCTGACTCTAATTCTTAATTTTCCAATCAGAAAATTACCCCAGGTGATCCAGTAACATGTAGAACTCCAGTAACCTAACTTATTTAAAAACAAACAAACATCCCAACCATTTTTAAAATATTTAAATTGATATTTTAGGGTTAAAATTATAGAAGATATTGAGATCCAAATGTATTTTCTTAATAGAAAATATTCGTTTTTGATTTAAAAAAATAAACATAAAAATATATATAAGTGATATATTTTCCCAAGGAACTCTGAATTAGTACCTTTCCCTCTAACTTTCTTCAAATTAAGAGAATCTTTGGAGTTCCCTATACTGCACAAGTTTTAATGAAAGAAAATAAGACTTTCTAAGAGCATCAAATACATGTTTTCTTATTTACAAACATATACACTCTTCTCTCTCTCTCTCTCTTTAAAATATATTCTTACTGATTCAGAGAGGAAGGGAGAGGGAGAGAGACAGAAACATCAATGATGAGAGAGAATCATTGATCGGCTGCCTCCTACACACCCCATACTGGGGATCAGGCCAAAACCCAGGGATGTGGCCTGACCTGGAATCACACTGTGACTTCCTGGTTCATAGGTCAATGCTAAACCACTGAGTCACACCCGCCGAGCTCAATTCTTATTTATAAATTCATTCCAAGGACATACACAACTTGAAAAGCTTTGGAAGCAGTTTCAAAAAAAAAAAAAACAAAAACAAAAACAAAAAAACACTAGCTTTTAAGTAACAAGAAAACAGCTATGGAAGACAGATTAAATTAAAAGAAAGAAATTGTTTTAATTTATTCAAGCATGGGAACATCCTCCATGAAAATGTGTACCTTGACTGTGGATGGCTGGGTGGCCTTATCACACCTTAGGAATTCAAATGCTTTTTACAGTGAAAAGAAAGAGAGTTTCATCTCATTTCTCTCCGGGGTAGATGTCTGTCAATAGAAGGTGGACATCAATGAAAGGAGGGGCTTGCACAATCAATCCAGAAAATCAGCAATCTATGAATAATCCAGAACCGAGTATTTATCTCCTCTGCCTCACACCCTCCCTCCCAGCCAGTGAGCAAGATAATTACTCTCAAGTCAAGCTAAGTGCCCCCAATCACAGTGGCCCAATGCTGACATACAAAGCATACAAATAATTCTCACTCTGGCATAAAAGTGACAACTTTCTTGGTTGAAAAGCAGATACTGTACATTTCTCAAAGTCTTCCTGAAGCATTTTTTAAATTTTTACTTCTTTAGAAAAAATGCATACATGGCAAACCATCTGTAATAAAAGGCCCATTCTATAAAATTTTACCTGGTCCTACTCATATCTGCAATCATAACCATATTTACAGACAAATATATCTATACTAATAAAAGAGCAATATGCTAATTAGACTGGGAGACCTTCCAGGAAACCTTCCAGATGTTATTCAGGACAAAGCCATGGTGGTGGGGCCAAGGTAGATGTGGTTAGAGGCCAAGAGAGGAGGGAAGTTGTGGGTGATCAGGCTGGTGGGGGGCAGGACCATTGGGGGTAAGCAGGCCGTCAGTGGGGGTCAGTTGGAGGTGATCAGGACAGCAGTGGGGGGAAGTTTGGAGTGAGCAGGCCAGCAGGGGGACAGTTGGGGATGAGCAGGCCAGTGTAGAGGGAAGGTAGGGGCAAGCAGGCCAGCAGGGGGGGCAGTTTGGGGTGATCAGGCTGGCGGGGGGACATGTGGGGGCAAGCAGGATGGCAGCGGGGGGGAGGGGAGAGTTGGGGGCAAGCAGGCAGGCAGGCAGAGTGGTTAGAGGCAATCAGGCAGGCAGGTGAGCGGTTAGGAGCCAGCAGTCCTGGATTGCGAGAGGGATGTCCGACTGCTGGTTTAGGCCCGATCCCTGTAAACTGGCAGTAGGACATCCTTCGAGGGGTCCCAAATTGGAGAGGGTTCAGGCCAGGCTGAGGAAAACACCCTCTCCCGTGCATGAATTTCGTGCACCAGGCCACTAGTAAATATATATTAAAAAAAAAAAAGAATGGATAGGATTAAAATCAACTGGTATAAATACAGATGTAACAGGAGAATAAAGACCGAACCTGGCTGGAGAACCTGACTAGAGAACCTGGCTAGGCTGCTGATCAACTGAACGCTGTCTCCGTGTCATTTCTTCTTCACTGGTTCCGTCCACACCTTTGGGAACCCCTGGACCTGCTGGGGTTGGACCGCAACAGCTCCTTATTTTTCTCTGTGATCTTCCTGCTAGGATTTAACTGGGGTTTTTCTTGCAGCTGTTATGCCAGGAGCTTAGTAAAAACATAACAATTGAGGCCACAAGGGTAGGCATTTGGGACTTTGTGGGGACTGTGAGGATTTGGAGTTTTATTTTAAATGTGATTGGAAGCTATCTGAAAAATTGAACCAGGAGAGTCCGATGAGACACCATATTGAAGAACCACTCTGACAAGCTGTAGAGGATGGATTTTGAGAGACGAGAAATCAGGGAGACCAGTGCAGAAACTTACATTAGCCCTGGGAAGCATGATGGCAGCTGTAACCCATGTGGCTGCCACATGGAGTTGCAGCGAAATAGTCAGATCTGGGACATGTCTTCAAGAGAGAACCAACAATACACCATAGTTAGCTGTGTGCTCAGAGTTTAGCAAATGGAAGAGATGAATCAAGGATGACTATCAGGCTTTGGCTTGACCAACTGGATGGAAAGGACGATTATTTGTTGAAATAATGTGTGTTATTATGTGTTATGTGTGTTATTGTGCAGGTTTTATGTGTGTTATTGTGCAGGTGAAGGGGGCATTAATAGAGAATCTGGTTTTGATTGAGATAAATTTGGGATGACTATCAATGTTCAAGAGAGATGAAAGTAGATGGCTGAGTAGACTTAGTCCAGGAAAGATGTCTGGACCTAGATGGATAAATGTAAGTTACTTAAAGCCATAGACTGCCTGAGACCACACACAGAGAGAGGCAGATAAAGAAGAATAGAGAGTCTAACACTTGGCTCAATGTGTCCTAAGAAGAATGCATCTGGCCAAGCAAGTAAATAAATGAAACGTGATACTGGGAGCTGGTGGCTGATGGGTGGTTGTGATGTCCTTAGCACACCAGCAGGAAGGGCTGTTGAAGAAGGACAGTTGTCAATGCTGATATGGTGTCAAGTGGCAAAGATATCATTGCTCAGGACAGCAGGAGGACTGTGGCGATGGTGGAAAGAGGAATTTTGGAAGAGTGTTGCTTGGGCAGGAGAGAGAATGGCTTGAAGGATGATCATGAGGAGGCGGGACTGTGGTGTGAGAGCTCACTGAAGAGGGACATGGCTGGCCAAGGACGTCACGGCGTTCCTGAGTAAGTGCTGCTCTGAGATTTGACTTGAAGTCTGAGGAGTGAGGAGGTTAACTGGCTGGAAGTCAGGAAAGGAAAGAGCACGGGAGAAGATGGAAGGCTGGCAGAACCTGGCACGTG